>NW_027274293.1:0-114526 GCF_030028105.1 Mobula birostris | reverse complement strand
GCATCAGTTTCAGGGCAGGAGTTTCAGTGCATGAGTTTCACGGCATGAGATTCAGGGCATGAGTTTTAGGGTAGGTGTTTCAGTGCAAGAGTTTCAGGGCATGAGATTCAGGGCATGAGTTTCAGGGCAGGAATTTCAGCGCATTGCATTCAGGGCATGAGTTTCAGGGCAGGAGATTCACGGCTTGAGTTTAAGGTCATGAGATTTAGCGCATGAGATTCAGTGCATGAGTTTCAGGGCAGAAGTTTCAGGGCATGAGATTCAGGGCATGAGTTTCAGGGCAGGAGAATCAGGGCTTGAGTTTCAGGGCATGAGATTCAGGGCATGAGTTTCAGGGCAGGAGTTTCAGGGCATGAAATTCAGGGCGTGAGTTTCAGTGCATGAGTTTCAGTGCATGAGTTTGAGGACAGGAGTTTTAAGGCATGAGATTCAGGGCATGAGTTTCAGGGCAGGAGAATCAGGGCTTGAGTTTCAGGGCATGAGATTCAGGGCATGAGTTTCAGGGCATGAGATTCAGGACAGGAGTTTCAAGGCATGAGATTCAGGGCATGAGTTTCAGTGCATGAGTTTCAGTACATGAGTTTGAGGGCAGGAGATTCAAGGCATGAGATTAAGGGCATGAGTTTCAGGGCATGAGATTCAGGGCAGGAATTTCAGGGCATGTGATTCAGATAATGAGTTTCTGGGCAGATGATTCAGGGCAGGAGTTTTAGGGCATGTGATTCAGGGAATGAGTTTCAGTGCATGAGTTTCAGTGCAGGAGTTTCAGGGTTGAGATTTAGGGCATGAGTTTCAGTGCATGAGATTCAGGGCTTGAGTTTCAGGGCATCAGGTTCAGGGCATGAGTTTCAGTGCATGAGATTCAGGGCATCAGTTTCAGGGCAGGAGTTTCAGTGCATGAGTTTCACGGCATGAGATTCAGGGCATGAGATTGAGGGCATGGGTTTTAGGGTAGGTGTTTCAGTGCAAGAGTTTGAGGGCATGAGATTCAGGGCATGAGTTTCAAGGCAGGAGATTCAGGGAAGAAGATTCAGGGCATGAGATTCGGTGCTTGAGTTTCAAGGCAGGTGTTTTAGAGCACGTATTTCAGTGCAGGAGTTTCAGGGCAGGAGATTCAGAGCATGAGTTTCAGTGCATGAGTTTGAGGGCATGAGATTCACGACATGAGTTTCAGGGCATGGATTTCAGGTCTGTGGTTTCAGGTCTTGAGATTCAGGGCAGCAGTTTAAGGACAGGAGATTCAGGGCAGGAGATTCAGGGCAGGTGTTTCAGTGCAAGAGTTTCAGGGCATGTCTTTCAGTGCATGAGTTTCAGGGCAGGAGTTTCAGAGCTTGCGATTCAGGGCATGAGTTTCAGGGCATGAGAATCAGGACAAGAGTTTCAGGGCATGAGTTTCAGGTCTGTGGTTTCAGGGCTTGAGATTCAGGGCAGCAGTTTCAGGGCAGGATTTTAATGGCAGGAGTTTCAGGGCATGAGATTCAGGGCATGAGTTTCAGGGCAGGAGAATCAGGGCTTGAGTTTCAGAGCATGACATTCAGGGGATGAGTTTCAGGGCATGAGATTCAGGGCATGAGATTAAGGGCATGAGTTTCAGGACAGGAGATTAAGGGCATGTGTTTCAGTGCATGAGTTTGAGGGCAGGAGTTTCACGGCATGAGATTCAGGGCATGAGTTTCAGGGCATGAGTTTCAGAGCATGAGATTCAGGACATGAGTTTCAAGGCATGTGTTTCAGGTCTGTGGTTTCAGGGCTTGAGATTCAGGGCAGCAGTTTCAGGGCAGGAGTTTCATGGCAGGAGTTTCAGGGCATGAGATTCAGGGCGAGAGTTTCATGGCAGGAGTTTCAGTGCAGGAGTTTCACTGCAGGAGTTTCAGGGCATGAGATTCAGTGCAGGAGTTTCAAGGCATAAGATTCAGGGCATGAGTTTCAGTGCATGAGTTTCAGTGCATGAGTTTGAGGGCAGGAGTTTCAAGGCATGAGATTCAGGGCATGAGTTTCAGGGCATGAGATTCAGGACAAGAGTTTCAGGGCATGAGTTTCAGGTCTGTGGTTTCAGGGCTTGAGATTCAGGGCAGCAGTTTCAGGGCAGGATTTTCATGGCAGGAGTTTCAGGGCATGAGATTCAGGGCATGAGTTTCAGGGCAGGAGAATCAGGGCTTGAGTTTCAGAGCATGACATTCAGGGGATGAGTTTCAGGGCATGAGATTCAGGGCATGAGATTAAGGGCATGAGTTTCAGGACAGGAGATTCAGGGCATGTGTTTCAGTGCATGAGTTTGAGGGCAGGAGTTTCACGGCATGAGATTCAAGGCATGAGTTTCAGGGCATGAGTTTCAGGACATGAGTTTCAAGGCATGTGTTTCAGGTCTGTGGTTTCAGGGCTTGAGATTCAGGGCAGCAGTTTCAGGGCAGGAGTTTCATGGCAGGAGTTTCAGGGCATGAGATTCAGGGCGAGAGTTTCATGGCAGGAGTTTCAGTGCAGGAGTTTCACTGCAGGAGTTTCAGGGCATGAGATTCAGTGCAGGAGTTTCAAGGCATAAGATTCAGGGCATGAGTTTCAGTGCATGAGTTTCAGTGCATGAGTTTGAGGGCAGGAGTTTCAAGGCATGAGATTCAGGGCATGAGTTTCAGGGCATGAGATTCAGGACAAGAGTTTCAGGGCATGAGTTTCAGGTCTGTGGTTTCAGGGCTTGAGATTCAGGGCAGCAGTTTCAGGGCAGGATTTTCATGGCAGGAGTTTCAGGGCATGAGATTCAGGGCATGAGTTTCAGGGCAGGAGAATCAGGGCTTGAGTTTCAGAGCATGACATTCAGGGGATGAGTTTCAGGGCATGAGATTCAGGGCATGAGATTAAGGGCATGAGTTTCAGGACAGGAGATTCAGGGCATGTGTTTCAGTGCATGAGTTTGAGGGCAGGAGTTTCACGGCATGAGATTCAAGGCATGAGTTTCAGGGCATGAGTTTCAGAGCATGAGATTCAGGACATGAGTTTCAGGGCATGTGTTCCAGGTCTGTGGTTTCAGGGCTTGAGATTCAGGGCAGCAGTTTCAGGGCAGGAGTTTCATGGCAGGAGTTTCAGGGCATGAGATTCAGGGCGAGAGTTTCATGGCAGGAGATTCAGTGCAGGAATTTCAGGGCATGAGATTCAGGGCATGAGTTTCAGGGCAGGAATTTCAGGGCATGAGATTCAGGGCATGAGTTTTAGGGTAGGTGTTTCAGTGCAAGAGTTTCAGGGCATGAGATTCAGGGCATGAGTATCAGGGCAGGAATTTCAGGGCATGACATTCAGGGCATGTGTTTTAGGGCAGGTGTTTCAGTGCAAGAGTTTGAGGGCATGAGATTCAGGGCATGAGCTTCAAGGCAGGAGATTCAGGGCAGGAGATTCAGGGCATGAGATTCGAGGCTTGAGTTTCAAGGCAGGTGTTTTAGGGCACGTGTTTCACTGCAGGAGTTTCAGGGCATGAGATTCAGTGCAGGAGTTTCAAGGCATGAGATTCAGGGCATGAGTTTCAGTGCATGAGTTTCAGTGCATGAGTTTGAGGGCAGGAGTTTCAAGGCATGAGATTCAGGGCATGAGTTTCAGGGCATGAGATTCAGGACAAGAGTTTCAGGGCATGAGTTTCAGGTCTGTGGTTTCAGGGCTTGAGATTCAGGGCAGCAGTTTCAGGGCAGGATTTTCATGGCAGGAGTTTCAGGGCATGAGATTCAGGGCATGAGTTTCAGGGCAGGAGAATCAGGGCTTGAGTTTCAGAGCATGACATTCAGGGGATGAGTTTCAGGGCATGAGATTCAGGGCATGAGATTAAGGGCATGAGTTTCAGGACAGGAGATTCAAGGCATGTGTTTCAGTGCATGAGTTTGAGGGCAGGAGTTTCACGGCATGAGATTCAGGGCATGAGTTTCAGGGCATGAGTTTCAGAGCATGAGATTCAGGACGTGAGTTTCAGCGCATGTGTTCCAGGTCTGTGGTTTCAGGGCTTGAGATTCAGGGCAGCAGTTTCAGGGCAGGAGTTTCATGGCAGGAGTTTCAGGGCATGAGATTCAGGGCGAGAGTTTCATGGCAGGAGTTTCAGTGCAGGAGATTCAGGGCAGGAGATTCAGGGCATGAGATTCGAGGCTTGAGTGTCAAGGCAGGTGTTTTAGGGCACGTGTTTCACTGCAGGAGTTTCAGGGCAAGATATTCAGAGCATGAGATCCAGTGCATGAGTTTGAGGGCAGGAGTTTCACGGCATGAGATTCAGGGCATGAGTTTCAGGGCATGAGATTCAGGACATGAGTTTCAAGGCATGTGTTTCAGGTCTGTGGTTTCAGGGCTTGAGATTCAGGGCAGCAGTTTCAGGGCAGGAGATTCAGGGCAGGAGATTCAGGGCAGGTGTTTCAGTGCAAGTGTTTCAGTGCAAGAGTTTTAGGGCATGTCATTCAGTGCATGAGTTTCAGGGCAGGAGTTTCAGAGCATGAGATTCAGGGCATGAGTTTCAGGGCAGAGAATTCACGGCTTGAGTTTAAGGTCGTGAGATTTAGCGCATGAGATTCAGTGCATGAGTTTCAGGGCAGAAGTTTCAGGGCATGAGATTCAGGGCATGAGTTTCAGGGCAGGAGAATCAGGGCTTGAGTTTAAGGGCATGAGATTCAGGGCATGAGTTTATGGGCATGAGTTTCAGGGCAGGAGTTTCAGGGCGTGAGTTTCAGGATATGAGATTCATGGCATGAGTTTCAGTGCAGGAGTTTCAGGGCATGAGATTCAGGGCATGAGTTTCAGGGCATGTGATGCAGATAATGAGTTTCTGGGCAGATGATTCAGGGCAGGAGTTTTAGGGCATGTGATTCAGGGAATGAGTTTCAGTGCATGAGTTTCAGGGCAGGAGTTTCAGGGTTGAGATTTAGGGCATGAGATTCAGGGCATGAGTTTCAGGGCATGAGATTCAGGACATGAGTTTCAGGGCATGAGTTCCAGGACTGTGGTTTCAGGGCTTGAGATTCAGGGCAGCAGTTTCAGGGCAGGAGTTTCATGGCAGGAGTTTCAGGGCATGAGATTCAGGCCAAGAGTTTCATGGCAGGAGTTTCAGTGCAGGAGTTTCAGGTCATGAGATTCAGGGCATGAGTTTCAGGGCAGGAATTTCAGGGCATGAGATTCAGGGAATGAGTTTTAGGGTAGGTGTTTCAGTGCAAGAGTTTCAGGGCATGAGATTCAGGGCATGAGTATCAGGGCAGGAATTTCAGGGCATGACATTCAGGGCATGTGTTTTAGGGCAGGTGTTTCAGTGCAAGAGTTTGTGGGCATGAGATTCAGGGCATGAGCTTCAAGGCAGGAGATTCAGGGCAGGAGATTCAGGGCATGAGATTCGAGGCTTGAGTTTCAAGGCAGGTGTTTTAGGGCACGTGTTTCACTGCAGGAGTTTCAGGGCATGAGATTCAGTGCAGGAGTTTCAAGGCATGAGATTCAGGGCATGAGTTTCAGTGCATGAGTTTCAGTGCATGAGTTTGAGGGCAGGAGTTTCAAGGCATGAGATTCAGGGCATGAGTTTCAGGGCATGAGATTCAGGACAAGAGTTTCAGGGCATGAGTTTCAGGTCTGTGGTTTCAGGGATTGAGATTCAGGGCAGCAGTTTCAGAGCAGGATTTTCATGGCAGGAGTTTCAGGGCATGAGATTCAGGGCATGAGTTTCAGGGCAGGAGAATCAGGGCTTGAGTTTCAGAGCATGACATTCAGGGGATGAGTTTCAGGGCATGAGATTCAGGGCATGAGATTAAGGGCATGAGTTTCTGGACAGGAGATTCAGGGCATGTGTTTCAGTGCATGAGTTTGAGGGCAGGAGTTTCACGGCATGAGATTCAGGGCATGAGTTTCAGGGCATGAGTTTCAGAGCATGAGATTCAGGACATGAGTTTCAGGGCATGTGTTCCAGGTCTGTGGTTTCAGGGCTTGAGATTCAGGGCAGCAGTTTCAGGGCAGGAGTTTCATGGCAGGAGTTTCAGGGCATGAGATTCAGGGCGAGAGTTTCATGGCAGGAGTTTCAGTGCAGGAGTTTCAGGGCATGAGATTCAGGGCATGAGTTTCAGGGCAGGAATTTCAGGGCATGAGATTCAGGGCATGAGTTTTAGGGTAGGTGTTTCAGTGCAAGAGTTTCAGGGCATGAGATTCAGGGCATGAGTATCAGGGCAGGAATTTCAGGGCATGACATTCAGGGCATGTGTTTTAGGGCAGGTGTTTCAGTGCAAGAGTTTGAGGGCATGAGTTTCAAGGCAGGAGATTCAGGGCAGGAGATTCAAGGCATGAGATTCGAGGCTTGAGTTTCAAGGCAGGTGTTTTAGGGCACGTGTTTCACTGCAGGAGTTTCAGGGCAAGATATTCAGAGCATGAGATCCAGTGCATGAGTTTGAGGCAGGAGTTTCACGGCATGAGATTCAGGGCATGAGTTTCAGGGCATGAGATTCAGGACATGAGTTTCAAGGCATGGGTTTCAGGTCTGTGGTTTCAGGGCTTGAGATTCAGGGCAGCAGTTTCAGGGCAGGAGATTCAGTGCCAGTGTTTCAGTGCAAGAGTTTCAGGGCATGTCTTTCAGTGCATGAGTTTCAGGGCAGAAGTTTCAGGGCATGAGATTCAGGGCATGAGTTTCAGGGCAGGAGAATCAGGGCTTGAGTTTAAGGGCATGAGATTCAGGGCATGAGTTTATGGGCATGAGTTTCAGGGCAGGAGTTTCTGGGCGGGAGTTTCAGGATATGAGATTCATGGCATGAGTTTCAGTGCAGGAGTTTCAGGGCATGAGATTCAGGGCATGAGTTTCAGGGCATGAGATTCAGTGCAGGAGTTTCAAGGCATGAGATTCAGGGCATGAGTTTCAGTGCATGAGTTTCAGTGCATGAGTTTGAGGGCAGGAGTTTCAAGGCATGAGATTCAGGGCATGAGTTTCAGGGCATGAGATTCAGGGCAGGAATTTCAGGGCATGTGATTCAGATAATGAGTTTCTGGGCAGATGATTCAGGGCAGGAGATTTTGGGCATGTGATTCAGGGCATGAGTTTCAGTGCATGAGTTTCAGGGCAGGAGTTTCAGTGTTTGAGATTTAGGGCATGAGTTTCAGTGCATGAGATTCAGGGCTTGAGTTTCAGGGCATGAGGATCAGGGCATGAGTTTCAGTGCATGAGATTCAGGGCATCAGTTTCAGGGCAGGAGTTTCAGTGCATGAGTTTCACGGCATGAGATTCAGGGCATGAGTTTTAGGGTAGGTGTTTCAGTGCAAGAGTTTCAGGGCATGAGATTCAGGGCATGAGTTTCAGGTCAGGAATTTCAGCGCATTGCATTCAGGGCATGAGATTCAGGGCAGGAGATTCACGGCTTGAGTTTAAGGTCATGAGATTTAGCGCATGAGATTCAGTGCATGAGTTTCAGGGCAGAAGTTTCAGGGCATGAGATTCAGGGCATGAGTTTCTGGGCAGGAGAATCAGGGCTTGAGTTTCAGGGCATGAGATTCAGGGCATGAGTTTCAGGGCAGGAGTTTCAGGGCATGTAATTCAGGGCGTGAGTTTCAGTGCATGAGTTTGAGGACAGGAGTTTTAAGGCATGAGATTCAGGGCATGAGTTTCAGGGCAGGAGAATCAGGGCTTGAGTTTCAGGGCATGAGATTCAGGGCATGAGTTTCAGGGCATGAGATTCAGGACAGGAGTTTCAAGGCATGAGATTCAGGGCATGAGTTTCAGTGCATGAGTTTCAGTACATGAGTTTGAGGGCAGGAGATTCAAGGCATGAGATTAAGGGCATGAGTTTCAGGGCATGAGATTCAGGGCAGGAATTTCAGGGCATGTGATTCAGATAATGAGTTTCTGGGCAGATGATTCAGGGCAGGAGTTTTAGGGCATGTGATTCAGGGAATGAGTTTCAGTGCATGAGTTTCAGTGCAGGAGTTTCAGGGTTGAGATTTAGGGCATGAGTTTCAGTGCATGAGATTCAGGGCTTGAGTTTCAGGGCATCAGGTTCAGGGCATGAGTTTCAGTGCATGAGATTCAGGGCATCAGTTTCAGGGCAGGAGTTTCAGTGCATGAGTTTCACGGCATGAGATTCAGGGCATGAGATTGAGGGCATGGGTTTTAGGGTAGGTGTTTCAGTGCAAGAGTTTGAGGGCATGAGATTCAGGGCATGAGTTTCAAGGCAGGAGATTCAGGGCAGCAGATTCAGGGCATGAGATTCGGGGCTTGAGTTTCAAGGCAGGTGTTTTAGGGCACGTATTTCAGTGCAGGAGTTTCAGGGCAGGAGATTCAGAGCATGAGTTTCAGTGCATGAGTTTGAGGGCATGAGATTCACGACATGAGTTTCAGGGCATGGATTTCAGGTCTGTGGTTTCAGGTCTTGAGATTCAGGGCAACAGTTTAAGGGCAGGAGATTCAGGGCAGGAGATTCAGGGCAGGTGTTTCAGTGCAAGAGTTTCAGTGCAAGAGTTTCAGGGCATGTCTTTCAGTGCATGAGTTTCAGGGCAGGAGTTTCAGAGCTTGAGATTCAGGGCATGAGTTTCAGGGCATGAGATTCAGGACAAGAGTTTCAGGGCATGAGTTTCAGGTCTGTGGTTTCAGGGCTTGAGATTCAGGGCAGCAGTTTCAGGGCAGGATTTTCATGGCAGGAGTTTCAGGGCATGAGATTCAGGGCATGAGTTTCAGGGCAGGAGAATCAGGGCTTGAGTTTCAGAGCATGACATTCAGGGGATGAGTTTCAGGGCATGAGATTCAGGGCATGAGATTAAGGGCATGAGTTTCAGGACAGGAGATTCAGGGCATGTGTTTCAGTGCATGAGTTTGAGGGCAGGAGTTTCACGGCATGAGATTCAGGACATGAGTTTCAAGGCATGTGTTCCAGGTCTGTGGTTTCAGGGCTTGAGATTCAGGGCAGCAGTTTCAGGGCAGGAGTTTCATGGCAGGAGTTTCAGGGCATGAGATTCAGGGCGAGAGTTTCATGGCAGGAGTTTCAGTGCAGGAGTTTCAGGGCATGAGATTCAGGGCATGAGTTTCAGGGCAGGAATTTCAGGGCATGAGATTCAGGGCATGAGTTTTAGGGTAGGTGTTTCAGTGCAAGAGTTTCAGGGCATGAGATTCAGGGCATGAGTATCAGGGCAGGAATTTCAGGGCATGACATTCAGGGCATGTGTTTTAGGGCAGGTGTTTCAGTGCAAGAGTTTGAGGGCATGAGTTTCAAGGCAGGAGATTCAGGGCATGCGATTCGAGGCTTGAGTTTCAAGGCAGGTGTTTTGGGGCACGTGTTTCACTGCAGGAGTTTCAGGGCAAGATATTCAGTGCATGAGATCCAGTGCATGAGTTTGAGGGCAGGAGTTTCACGGCATGAGATTCAGGGCATGAGTTTCAGGGCTTGAGATTCAGGGCAGCAGTTTCAGGGCAGGAGATTCAGGGCAGGAGATTCAGGGCAGGTGTTTCAGTGCAAGTGTTTCAGTGCAAGAGTTTCAGGGCATGTCTTTCAGTGCATGAGTTTCAGGGCAGGAGTTTCAGAGCATGAGATTCAGGGCATGAGTTTCAGGGCAGAGAATTCACGGCTTGAGTTTAAGGTCGTGAGATTTAGCGCATGAGATTCAGTGCATGAGTTTCAGGGCAGAAGTTTCAGGGCATGAGATTCAGGGCATGAGTTTCAGGGCAGGGGAATCAGGGCTTGAGTTTAAGGGCATGAGATTCAGGGCATGAGTTTATGGGCATGAGTTTCAGGGCAGGAGTTTCAGGGCGTGAGTTTCAGGATATGAGATTCATGGCATGAGTTTCTGTGCAGGAGTTTCAGGGCATGAGATTCAAGGCATGAGTTTCAGGGCATGAGATTCAGGGCAGGAGTTTCAAGGCATGAGATTCAGGGCATGAGTTTCAGGGCATGACATTCAGGGCAGGAATTTCAGGGCATGTGATGCAGATAATGAGTTTCTGGGCAGATGATACAGGGCAGGAGTTTTAGGGCATGTGATTCAGGGAATGAGTTTCAGTGCATGAGTTTCAGGGCAGGAGTTTCAGGGTTGAGATTCAGGACATGAGTTTCAGGGCATGTGTTCCAGGTCTGTGGTTTCAGGGATTGAGATTCAGGGCAGCAGTTTCAGAGCAGGATTTTCATGGCAGGAGTTTCAGGGCATGAGATTCAGGGCATGAGTTTCAGGGCAGGAGAATCAGGGCTTGAGTTTCAGAGCATGACATTCAGGGGATGAGTTTCAGGGCATGAGATTCAGGGCATGAGATTAAGGGCATGAGTTTCTGGACAGGAGATTCAGGGCATGTGTTTCACTGCATGAGTTTGAGGGCAGGAGTTTCACGGCATGAGATTCAGGGCATGAGTTTCAGGGCATGAGTTTCAGAGCATGAGATTCAGGACATGAGTTTCAGGGCATGTGTTCCAGGTCTGTGGTTTCAGGGCTTGAGATTCAGGGCAGCAGTTTCAGGGCAGGAGTTTCATGGCAGGAGTTTCAGGGCATGAGATTCAGGGCGAGAGTTTCATGGCAGGAGTTTCAGTGCAGGATTTTCAGGGCATGAGATTCAGGGCATGAGTTTCAGGGCAGGAATTTCAGGGCATGAGATTCAGGGCATGAGTTTTAGGGTAGGTGTTTCAGTGCAAGAGTTTCAGGGCATGAGATTCAGGGCATGAGTATCAGGGCAGGAATTTCAGGGCATGACATTCAGGGCATGTGTTTTAGGGCAGGTGTTTCAGTGCAAGAGTTTGAGGGCATGAGTTTCAAGGCAGGAGATTCAGGGCAGGAGATTCAAGGCATGAGATTCGAGGCTTGAGTTTCAAGGGGGGTGTTTTAGGGCACGTGTTTCACTGCAGGAGTTTCAGGGCAAGATATTCAGAGCATGAGATCCAGTGCATGAGTTTGAGGCAGGAGTTTCACGGCATGAGATTCAGGGCATGAGTTTCAGGGCATGAGATTCAGGACATGAGTTTCAAGGCATGGGTTTCAGGTCTGTGGTTTCAGGGCTTGAGATTCAGGGCAGCAGTTTCAGGGCAGGAGATTCAGGGCAGGAGATTCAGGGCAGGTGTTTCAGTGCAAGTGTTTCAGTGCAAGAGTTTCAGGGCATGTCTTTCAGTGCATGAGTTTCAGGGCAGAAGTTTCAGGGCATGAGATTCAGGGCATGAGTTTCAGGGCAGGAGAATCAGGGCTTGAGTTTAAGGGCATGAGATTCAGGGCATGAGTTTATGGGCATGAGTTTCAGGGCAGGAGTTTCAGGGCGTGAGTTTCAGGATATGAGATTCATGGCATGAGTTTCAGTGCAGGAGTTTCAGGGCATGAGATTCAGGGCATGAGTTTCAGGGCATGAGATTCAGTGCAGGAGTTTCAAGGCATGAGATTCAGGGCATGAGTTTCAGTGCATGAGTTTCAGTGCATGAGTTTGAGGGCAGGAGTTTCAAGGCATGAGATTCAGGGCATGAGTTTCAGGGCATGAGATTCAGGGCAGGAATTTCAGGGCATGTGATTCAGATAATGAGTTTCTGGGCAGATGATTCAGGGCAGGAGATTTTGGGCATGTGATTCAGGGCATGAGTTTCAGTGCATGAGTTTCAGGGCAGGAGTTTCAGTGTTTGAGATTTAGGGCATGAGTTTCAGTGCATGAGATTCAGGGCTTGAGTTTCAGGGCATGAGGATCAGGGCATGAGTTTCAGTGCATGAGATTCAGGGCATCAGTTTCAGGGCAGGAGTTTCAGTGCATGAGTTTCACGGCATGAGATTCAGGGCATGAGTTTTAGGGTAGGTGTTTCAGTGCAAGAGTTTCAGGGCATGAGATTCAGGGCATGAGTTTCAGGTCAGGAATTTCAGCGCATTGCATTCAGGGCATGAGTTTCAGGGCAGGAGATTCACGGCTTGAGTTTAAGGTCATGAGATTTAGCGCATGAGATTCAGTGCATGAGTTTCAGGGCAGAAGTTTCAGGGCATGAGATTCAGGGCATGAGTTTCTGGGCAGGAGAATCAGGGCTTGAGTTTCAGGGCATGAGATTCAGGGCATGAGTTTCAGGGCAGGAGTTTCAGGGCATGTAATTCAGGGCGTGAGTTTCAGTGCATGAGTTTGAGGACAGGAGTTTTAAGGCATGAGATTCAGGGCATGAGTTTCAGGGCAGGAGAATCAGGGCTTGAGTTTCAGGGCATGAGATTCAGGGCATGAGTTTCAGGGCATGAGATTCAGGACAGGAGTTTCAAGGCATGAGATTCAGGGCATGAGTTTCAGTGCATGAGTTTCAGTACATGAGTTTGAGGGCAGGAGATTCAAGGCATGAGATTAAGGGCATGAGTTTCAGGGGCATGAGATTCAGGGCAGGAATTTCAGGGCATGTGATTCAGATAATGAGTTTCTGGGCAGATGATTCAGGGCAGGAGTTTTAGGGCATGTGATTCAGGAATGAGTTTCAGTGCATGAGTTTCAGTGCAGGAGTTTCAGGGTTGAGATTTAGGGCATGAGTTTCAGTGCATGAGATTCAGGGCTTGAGTTTCAGGGCATCAGGTTCAGGGCATGAGTTTCAGTGCATGAGATTCAGGGCATCAGTTTCAGGGCAGGAGTTTCAGTGCATGAGTTTCACGGCATGAGATTCAGGGCATGAGATTGAGGGCATGGGTTTTAGGGTAGGTGTTTCAGTGCAAGAGTTTGAGGGCATGAGATTCAGGGCATGAGTTTCAAGGCAGGAGATTCAGGGCAGCAGATTCAGGGCATGAGATTCGGGGCTTGAGTTTCAAGGCAGGTGTTTTAGGGCACGTATTTCAGTGCAGGAGTTTCAGGGCAGGAGATTCAGAGCATGAGTTTCAGTGCATGAGTTTGAGGGCATGAGATTCACGACATGAGTTTCAGGGCATGGATTTCAGGTCTGTGGTTTCAGGTCTTGAGATTCAGGGCAACAGTTTAAGGGCAGGAGATTCAGGGCAGGAGATTCAGGGCAGGTGTTTCAGTGCAAGAGTTTCAGTGCAAGAGTTTCAGGGCATGTCTTTCAGTGCATGAGTTTCAGGGCAGGAGTTTCAGAGCTTGAGATTCAGGGCATGAGTTTCAGGGCATGAGATTCAGGACAAGAGTTTCAGGGCATGAGTTTCAGGTCTGTGGTTTCAGGGCTTGAGATTCAGGGCAGCAGTTTCAGGGCAGGATTTTCATGGCAGGAGTTTCAGGGCATGAGATTCAGGGCATGAGTTTCAGAGCAGGAGAATCAGGGCTTGAGTTTCAGAGCATGACATTCAGGGGATGAGTTTCAGGGCATGAGATTCAGGGCATGAGATTAAGTGCATGAGTTTCAGGACAGGAGATTCAGGGCATGTGTTTCAGTGCATGAGTTTGAGGGCAGGAGTTTCACGGCATGAGATTCAGGGCATGAGTTTCAGGGCATGAGTTTCAGAGCATGAGATTCAGGACATGAGTTTCAAGGCATGTGTTCCAGGTCTGTGGTTTCAGGGCTTGAGATTCAGGGCAGCAGTTTCAGGGCAGGAGTTTCATGGCAGGAGTTTCAGGGCATGAGATTCAGGGCGAGAGTTTCATGGCAGGAGTTTCAGTGCAGGAGTTTCAGGGCATGAGATTCAGGGCATGAGTTTCAGGGCAGGAATTTCAGGGCATGAGATTCAGGGCATGAGTTTTAGGGTAGGTGTTTCAGTGCAAGAGTTTCAGGGCATGAGATTCAGGGCATGAGTATCAGGGCAGGAATTTCAGGGCATGACATTCAGGGCATGTGTTTTAGGGCAGGTGTTTCAGTGCAAGAGTTTGAGGGCATGAGTTTCAAGGCAGGAGATTCAGGGCATGCGATTCGAGGCTTGAGTTTCAAGGCAGGTGTTTTGGGGCACGTGTTTCACTGCAGGAGTTTCAGGGCAAGATATTCAGAGCATGAGATCCAGTGCATGAGTTTGAGGGCAGGAGTTTCACGGCATGAGATTCAGGGCATGAGTTTCAGGGCTTGAGATTCAGGGCAGCAGTTTCAGGGCAGGAGATTCAGGGCAGGAGATTCAGGGCAGGTGTTTCAGTGCAAGTGTTTCAGTGCAAGAGTTTCAGGGCATGTCTTTCAGTGCATGAGTTTCAGGGCAGGAGTTTCAGAGCATGAGATTCAGGGCATGAGTTTCAGGGCAGAGAATTCACGGCTTGAGTTTAAGGTCGTGAGATTTAGCGCATGAGATTCAGTGCATGAGTTTCAGGGCAGAAGTTTCAGGGCATGAGATTCAGGGCATGAGTTTCAGGGCAGGGGAATCAGGGCTTGAGTTTAAGGGCATGAGATTCAGGGCATGAGTTTATGGGCATGAGTTTCAGGGCAGGAGTTTCAGTGCGTGAGTTTCAGGATATGAGATTCATGGCATGAGTTTCAGTGCAGGAGTTTCAGGGCATGAGATTCAGGTCATGAGTTTCAGGGCATGAGATTCAGGGCAGGAGTTTCAAGGCATGAGATTCAGGGCATGAGTTTCAAGGCAGGAGATTCAGGGCAGCAGATTCAGGGCATGAGATTCGGGGCTTGAGTTTCAAGGCAGGTGTTTTAGGGCACGTATTTCAGTGCAGGAGTTTCAGGGCAGGAGATTCAGAGCATGAGTTTCAGTGCATGAGTTTGAGGGCATGAGATTCACGACATGAGTTTCAGGGCATGGATTTCAGGTCTGTGGTTTCAGGTCTTGAGATTCAGGGCAACAGTTTAAGGGCAGGAGATTCAGGGCAGGAGATTCAGGGCAGGTGTTTCAGTGCAAGAGTTTCAGTGCAAGAGTTTCAGGGCATGTCTTTCAGTGCATGAGTTTCAGGGCAGGAGTTTCAGAGCTTGAGATTCAGGGCATGAGTTTCAGGGCATGAGATTCAGGACAAGAGTTTCAGGGCATGAGTTTCAGGTCTGTGGTTTCAGGGCTTGAGATTCAGGGCAGCAGTTTCAGGGCAGGATTTTCATGGCAGGAGTTTCAGGGCATGAGATTCAGGGCATGAGTTTCAGAGCAGGAGAATCAGGGCTTGAGTTTCAGAGCATGACATTCAGGGGATGAGTTTCAGGGCATGAGATTCAGGGCATGAGATTAAGTGCATGAGTTTCAGGACAGGAGATTCAGGGCATGTGTTTCAGTGCATGAGTTTGAGGGCAGGAGTTTCACGGCATGAGATTCAGGGCATGAGTTTCAGGGCATGAGTTTCAGAGCATGAGATTCAGGACATGAGTTTCAAGGCATGTGTTCCAGGTCTGTGGTTTCAGGGCTTGAGATTCAGGGCAGCAGTTTCAGGGCAGGAGTTTCATGGCAGGAGTTTCAGGGCATGAGATTCAGGGCGAGAGTTTCATGGCAGGAGTTTCAGTGCAGGAGTTTCAGGGCATGAGATTCAGGGCATGAGTTTCAGGGCAGGAATTTCAGGGCATGAGATTCAGGGCATGAGTTTTAGGGTAGGTGTTTCAGTGCAAGAGTTTCAGGGCATGAGATTCAGGGCATGAGTATCAGGGCAGGAATTTCAGGGCATGACATTCAGGGCATGTGTTTTAGGGCAGGTGTTTCAGTGCAAGAGTTTGAGGGCATGAGTTTCAAGGCAGGAGATTCAGGGCATGCGATTCGAGGCTTGAGTTTCAAGGCAGGTGTTTTGGGGCACGTGTTTCACTGCAGGAGTTTCAGGGCAAGATATTCAGAGCATGAGATCCAGTGCATGAGTTTGAGGGCAGGAGTTTCACGGCATGAGATTCAGGGCATGAGTTTCAGGGCTTGAGATTCAGGGCAGCAGTTTCAGGGCAGGAGATTCAGGGCAGGAGATTCAGGGCAGGTGTTTCAGTGCAAGTGTTTCAGTGCAAGAGTTTCAGGGCATGTCTTTCAGTGCATGAGTTTCAGGGCAGGAGTTTCAGAGCATGAGATTCAGGGCATGAGTTTCAGGGCAGAGAATTCACGGCTTGAGTTTAAGGTCGTGAGATTTAGCGCATGAGATTCAGTGCATGAGTTTCAGGGCAGAAGTTTCAGGGCATGAGATTCAGGGCATGAGTTTCAGGGCAGGGGAATCAGGGCTTGAGTTTAAGGGCATGAGATTCAGGGCATGAGTTTATGGGCATGAGTTTCAGGGCAGGAGTTTCAGTGCGTGAGTTTCAGGATATGAGATTCATGGCATGAGTTTCAGTGCAGGAGTTTCAGGGCATGAGATTCAGGTCATGAGTTTCAGGGCATGAGATTCAGGGCAGGAGTTTCAAGGCATGAGATTCAGGGCATGAGTTTCAGGGCATGACATTCAGGGCAGGAATTTCAGGGCATGTGATGCAGATAATGAGTTTCTGGGCAGATGATTCAGGGCAGGATTTTTAGGGCATGTGATTCAGGGAATGAGTTTCAGTGCATGAGTTTCAGGGCAGGAGTTTCAGGGCAGGAGATTCACGGCTTGAGTTTAAGGTCATGAGATTTAGCGCATGAGATTCAGTGCATGAGTTTCAGGGCAGAAGTTTCAGGGCATGAGATTCAGGGCATGAGTTTCTGGGCAGGAGAATCAGGCTTGAGTTTCAGGGCATGAGATTCAGGGCATGAGTTTCAGGGCAGGAGTTTCAGGGCATGTAATTCAGGGCGTGAGTTTCAGTGCATGAGTTTCAGTGCATGAGTTTGAGGACAGGAGTTTTAAGGCATGAGATTCAGGGCATGAGTTTCAGGGCAGGAGAATCAGGGCTTGAGTTTCAGGGCATGAGATTCAGGGCATGAGTTTCAGGGCATGAGATTCAGGACAGGAGTTTCAAGGCATGAGATTCAGGGCATGAGTTTCAGTGCATGAGTTTCAGTACATGAGTTTGAGGGCAGGAGATTCAAGGCATGAGATTAAGGGCATGAGTTTCAGGGCATGAGATTCAGGGCAGGAATTTCAGGGCATGTGATTCAGATAATGAGTTTCTGGGCAGATGATTCAGGGCAGGAGTTTTAGGGCATGTGATTCAGGGAATGAGTTTCAGTGCATGAGTTTCAGTGCAGGAGTTTCAGGGTTGAGATTTAGGGCATGAGTTTCAGTGCATGAGATTCAGGGCTTGAGTTTCAGGGCATCAGGTTCAGGGCATGAGTTTCAGTGCACGAGATTCAGGGCATCAGTTTCAGGGCAGGAGTTTCAGTGCATTTGTTTCACGGCATGAGATTCAGGGCATGAGATTGAGGGCATGGGTTTTAGGGAAGGTGTTTCAGTGCAAGAGTTTGAGGGCATGAGATTCAGGGCATGAGTTTCAAGGCAGGAGATTCAGGGCAGAAGATTCAGGGCATGAGATTCGGGGCTTGAGTTTCAAGGCAGGTGTTTTAGGGCACGTATTTCAGTGCAGGAGTTTCAGGGCAGGAGATTCAGAGCATGAGTTTCAGTGCATGAGTTTGAGGGCATGAGATTCACGACATGAGTTTCAGGGCATGGATTTCAGGTCTGTGGTTTCAGGTCTTGAGATTCAGGGCAGCAGTTTAAGGGCAGGAGATTCAGGGCAGGAGATTCAGGGCAGGTGTTTCAGTGCAAGAGTTTCAGTGCAAGAGTTTCAGGGCATGTCTTTCAGTGCATGAGTTTCAGGGCAGGAGTTTCAGAGCTTGAGATTCAGGGTATGAGTTTCAGGGCATGAGATTCAGGACAAGAGTTTCAGGCATGAGTTTCAGGTCTGTGGTTTCAGGGCTTGAGATTCAGGGCAGCAGTTTCAGGGCAGGATTTTCATGGCAGGAGTTTCAGGGCATGAGATTCAGGGCATGAGTTTCAGGGCAGGAGAATCAGGGCTTGAGTTTCAGAGCATGACATTCAGGGGATGAGTTTCAGGGCATGAGATTCAGGGCATGAGATTAAGGGCATGAGTTTCAGGACAGGAGATTCAGGGCATGAGTTTCAGAGCATGAGATTCAGGACATGAGTTTGAAGGCATGTGTTCCAGGTCTGTGGTTTCAGGGCTTGAGATTCAGGGCAGCAGTTTCAGGGCAGGAGTTTCATGGCAGGAGTTTCAGGGCATGAGATTCAGGGCGAGAGTTTCATGGCAGGAGTTTCAGTGCAGGAGTTTCAGGGCATGAGATTCAGGGCATGAGTGTCAGGGCAGGAATTTCAGGGCATGAGATTCAGGGCATGAGTTTTAGGGTAGGTGTTTCAGTGCAAGAGTTTCAGGGCATGAGATTCAGGGCATGAGTATCAGGGCAGGAATTTCAGGGCATGACATTCAGGGCATGTGTTTTAGGGCAGGTGTTTCAGTGCAAGAGTTTGAGGGCATGAGTTTCAAGGCAGGAGATTCAGGGCATGAGATTCGAGGCTTGAGTTTCAAGACAGGTGTTTTGGGGCACGTGTTTCACTGCAGGAGTTTCAGGCAAGATATTCAGAGCATGAGATCCAGTGCATGAGTTTGAGGGCAGGAGTTTCACGGCATGAGATTCAGGGCATGAGTTTCAGGGCTTGAGATTCAGGGCAGCAGTTTCAGGGCAGGAGATTCAGGGCAGGAGATTCAGGGCAGGTGTTTCAGTGCAAGTGTTTCAGTGCAAGAGTTTCAGGGCATGTCTTTCAGTGCATGAGTTTCAGGGCAGGAGTTTCAGAGCATGAGATTCAGGGCATGAGTTTCAGGGCAGAGAATTCACGGCTTGAGTTTAAGGTCGTGAGATTTAGCGCATGAGATTCAGTGCATGAGTTTCAGGGCAGAAGTTTCAGGGCATGAGATTCAGGGCATGAGTTTCAGGGCAGGAGAATCAGGGCTTGAGTTTAAGGGCATGAGATTCAGGGCATGAGTTTATGGGCATGAGATTAAGGGCATGAGTTTCAGGGCATGACATTCAGGGCAGGAATTTCAGGGCATGTGATGCAGATAATGAGTTTCTGGGCAGATGATACAGGGCAGGAGTTTTAGGGCATGTGATTCAGGGACTGAGTTTCAGTGCATGAGTTTCAGGGCAGGAGTTTCAGGGTTGAGATTTAGGGCATGAGATTCAGGGCATGAGATTCAGGGCATGAGTTTCAGGGCATGAGATTCAGGACATGAGTTTCAGGGCATGAGTTCCAGGACTGTGGATTCAGGGCTTGAGATTCAGGGCAGCAGTTTCAGGGCAGGAGTTTCACGGCAGGAGTTTCAGGGCATGAGATTCAGGCCAAGAGTTTCATGGCAGGAGTTTCAGTGCAGGAGTTTCAGGTCATGAGATTCAGGGCATGAGTATCAGGGCAGGAATTTCTGGGCATGACATTCAGGGCATGTGTTTTAGGGCAGGTGTTTCAGTGCAAGAGTTTGAGGGCATGAGATTCAGGGCATGAGCTTCAAGGCAGGAGATTCAGGGCAGGAGATTCAGGGCATGAGATTCGAGGCTTGAGTTTCAAGGCAGGTGTTTTAGGGCACGTGTTTCACTGCAGGAGTTTCAGGGCATGAGCTTCAAGGCAGGAGATTCAGGGCAGGAGATTCAGGGCATGAGATTCGAGGCTTGAGTTTCAAGGCAGGTGTTTTAGGGCACGTGTTTCACTCCAGGAGTTTCAGGGCATGAGATTCAGTGCAGGATTTTCAAGGCATGAGATTCAGGGCATGAGTTTCAGTGCATGAGTTTCAGTGCATGAGTTTGAGGGCAGGAGTTTCAAGGCATGAGATTCAGGGCATGAGTTTCAGGGCATGAGATTCAGGACAAGAGTTTCAGGGCATGAGTTTCAGGTCTGTGGTTTCAGTGCTTGAGATTCAGGGCAGCAGTTTCAGGGCAGGATTTTCATGGCAGGAGTTTCAGGGCATGAGATTCAGGGCATGAGATTAAGGGCATGAGTTTCAGGACAGGAGATTCAGGGCATGTGTTTCAGTGCATGAGTTTGAGGGCAGGAGTTTCACGGCATGAGATTCAGGGCATGAGTTTCAGGGCATGAGTTTCAGAGCATGAGATTCAGGACATGAGTTTCAGGGCATGTGTTCCAGGTCTGTGGTTTCAGGGCTTGAGATTCAGGGCAGCAGTTTCAGGGCAGGAGTTTCATGGCAGGAGTTTCAGGGCATGAGATTCAGGGCGAGAGTTTCATGGCAGGAGTTTCAGTGCAGGAGTTTCAGGGCATGAGATTCAGGGCATGAGTTTCAGGGCAGGAATTTCAGGGCATGAGTTTTAGGGTAGGTGTTTCAGTGCAAGAGTTTCAGGGCATGAGATTCAGGGCACGAGTATCAGGGCAGGAATTTCAGGGCATGACATTCAGGGCATGTGTTTTAGGGCAGGTGTTTCAGTGCAAGAGTTTGAGGGCATGAGTTTCAAGGCAGGAGATTCAGAGCAGGAGATTCAGGGCATGAGATTCGAGGCTTGAGTTTCAAGGCAGGTGTTTTAGGGCACGTGTTTCACTGCAGGAGTTTCAGGGCAAGATATTCAGAGCATGAGATCCAGTGCATGAGTTTGAGGGCAGGAGTTTCACGGCATGAGATTCAGGGCATGAGTTTCAGTGCATGAGATTCAGGGCTTGAGTTTCAGGGCATCAGGTTCAGGGCGTGAGTTTCAGTGCATGAGATTCAGGGCATCAGTTTCAGGGCAGGAGTTTCAGTGCATGAGTTTCACGGCATGAGATTCAGTGCAGGAGTTTCAGGGCAGGAGATTCAGAGCATGAGTTTCAGTGCATGAGTTTGAGGGCATGAGATTCACGACATGAGTTTCAGGGCATGGATTTCAGGTCTGTGGTTTCAGGTCTTGAGATTCAGGGCAGCAGTTTCAGGGCAGGAGATTCAGGGCAGGAGATTCAGGGCAGGTGTTTCAGTGCAAGAGTGTCAGTGCAAGAGTTTCAGGGCATGTCTTTCAGTGCATGAGTTTCAGGGCAGGAGTTTCAGAGCTTGAGATTCAGGGCATGAGTTTCAGGACAGGAGATTCACGGCTTGAGTTTAAGGTCATGAGATTTAGCGCATGAGATTCAGTGCATGAGTTTCAAGGCAGAAGTTTCAGGGTATGACATTCAGGGCATGAGTTTCAGGGCAGGAGATTCACGGCTTGAGTTTAAGGTCATGAGATTTAGCGCATGAGATTCAGTGCATGAGTTTCAGGGCAGAAGTTTCAGGGCATGAGATTCAGGACATGAGTTTCAGGGCATGAGTTTCAGTGAAGGAGTTTCAGGGCATGTAATTCCGGGCATGAGTTTCAGGATATGAGATTCATGGCAAGATATTCAGGGCAGCAGTTTCAGGGCATGAGGTTCAGGACATGCGTTTCAGTGCAGTAGTTTCAGGGCATGAGATTCAGGGCAGGAATTTCAGGGCATGTGATTGAGATAATAAGTTTCTCGGCAGATGATTCGGGGCAGCAGTTTTAGGGCATGTGATTCAGGGCATGAGTTTCAGTGCATGTGCTTCAGGGCAGGAGTTGCAGGGTATGAGACTTAGGGCATGAGTTTCAGTGCATGAGATTCAGGGCATCAGTTTCAGGGCAGGAGTTTCAGTTCATGAGTTTCACGACATGAGATACAGGGCATGAGTTTCAGGGCAGGAATTTCAGGGCATGACATTCAGGGCATGAGTTTCAGGGCAGGAGATTCACGGCTTGAGATGAAGGTCATGAGATTTAGCGCATGAGATTCAGCGCAGCAGTTTCAGAGCAGCAGTTTCAGGGCATGAGATTCAGGGTATGAATTTCAGTGCATGAGATTCAGGGCATCAGTTTCAGGGCAGGAGTTTCAGTTCATGAGTTTCACGGCATTAGATTCAGGGCATGAGTTTCAGGGCATGAGTTTCAGGGCAGGAGTTTCAGGGTATGAGATTCCGGGCATGAGTTTCAGGGCAGGAGAATCAGGGCTTGAGTTTCTGAGCATGACATTCAGGGGATGAGTTTCAGTGCATGAATTTCAGGGCATGAGAATCAGGGCATGAGATTCAGGGCATGAGTTTCAGGGAATGACATTCAGGGCATGAGTTTCAGGGCAGGAGATTCACGGCTTGAGTTTAAGGTCATGAGATTTAGCGCATGAGATTCAGTGCATGAGTTTCAGGGCAGAAGTTTCAGGGCATGAGATTCAGGGCATGAGTTTCAGGGCATGAGTTTCAGTGAAGGAGTTTCAGGGCATGTAATTCCAGGCATGAGTTTCAGGATATGAGATTCATGGCAAGATATTCAAGGCAGCAGTTTCAGGGCATGAGGTTCAGGACATGCGTTTCAGTGCAGTACTTTCAGGGCATGAGATTCAGGGCAGGAATTTCAGGGCATGTGATTCAGATAATAAGTTTCTGGGCAGATGATTCAGGGCAGCAGTTTTAGGGCATGAGTTTCAGTGCATGAGATTCAGGGCATCAGTTTCAGGGCAGGAGTTTCAGTTCATGAGTTTCACGACATGAGATACAGGGCATGAGTTTCAGGGCAGGAATTTCAGGGCATGACATTCAGCGCATGAGTTTCAGGGCAGGAGATTCACGGCTTGAGATGAAGGTCATGAGATTTAGCGCATGAGATTCAGCGCAGCAGTTTCAGAGCAGCAGTTTCACGCATGAGATTCAGGGCATGAGTTTCAGGGCAGTAGTTTCAGGGTATGAGATCCCGGGCATGAGTTTCAGGACAGGAGAATCAGGGCTTGAGTTTCTGAGCATGACATTCAGGGGATGAGTTTCAGTGCATGAATTTCAGGGCATGAGATTCAGGGCATGAGTTTCAGGGCAGGAATTTCAGGGCATGACATTCAGGGCATGAGTTTCAGGGCAGGAGATTCACGGCTTGATTTTAAGGTCATGAGATTTAGCGCATGAGATTCAGTGCATGAGTTTCAGGGCAGAAGTTTCAGGGCATGAGATTCAGGGCTTGAGGTTCAGGGCATGAAATTCAGGGCATGAGTTTCAGGGCATGAGTTTCAGGGCAGGAGTTTCAGGGCATGTAATTCAGGGCGTCAGGTTCAGTGCATGAGTTTCAGTGCATGAGTTTGAGGGCAGGAGTTTCAAGGCATGAGATTCAGGGCATGAGTATCAGGGCTGGAGAATCAGGGCTTGAGTTTCAGGGCATGAGATTCAGGGCAGGAATTTCAGAGCATGTGATTCAGATAATGAGTTTCTGGGCAGATGATTCAGGGCAGGAGTTTTAGGGCATGTGATTCAGGGCATGAGTTTCAGTGCATGAGTTTCAGTGCATGAGATTCAGGGCATCAGTTTCAGGGCAGGAGTTTCAGTTCATGAGTTTCACGGCATTAGATTCAGGGCATGAGTTTTAGGGTAGGTGTTTCAGTGCAAGAGTTTCAGGGCATGAGATTCAGGGCATGAGTTTCAGGGCAGGAATTTCAGGGCATGACATTCAGGGCATGAGTTTCAGGGCAGGAGATTCACGGCTTGAGATGAAGGGCATGAGTTTCAGTGCATGAGATTCAGGGCTTGAGTTTCAGGGCATGAGATTCAGGGCATGAGTTTCAGTGCATGAGATTCAGGGCATGAGTTTCAGGGCATGAGTTTCAGGGAGGGAGTTTCAGGGTATGAGATTCCGGGCATGAGTTTCAGGGCAGGAGAATCAGGGCTTGAGTTTCTGAGCATGACATTCAGGGGATGAGTTTCAGTGCATGAATTTCAGGGCATGAGATTCAGGGCATGAGATTCAGGGCATGAGTTTCAGGGCATGACATTCAGGGCATGAGTTTCAGGGCAGGAGATTCACGGCTTGAGTTTAAGGTCATGAGATTTAGCGCATGGGATTCAGTGCATGAGTTTCAGGGCAGAAGTTTCAGGGCATGAGATTCAGGACATGAGTTTCAGGGCATGAGTTTCAGTGAAGGAGTTTCAGGGCATGTAATTCAGGGCAGGAATTTCAGGGCATGTGATTCAGATAATAAGTTTCTGGGCAGATGATTCAGGGCAGCAGTTTTAGGGCATGTGATTCAGGGCATGAGTTTCAGTGCATGTGCTTCAGGGCAGGAGTTTCAGGGTATGAGATTTAGGGCATGAGTTTCAGTGCATGAGATTCAGGGCTTGAGTTTCAGGGCATGAGGTTCAGGGCATGAGTTTCAGTGCATGAGATTCAGGGCATCAGTTTCAGTGCAGGAGTTTCAGTTCATGAGTTTCACGACATGAGATACAGGGCATGAGTTTTAGGGCAGGAATTTCAGGGCATGACATTCAGGGCATGAGTTTCAGGGCAGGAGATTCACGGCTTGAGATGAAGGTCATGAGATTTAGCGCATGAGATTCAGCGCAGCAGTTTCAGAGCAGCAGTTTCAGGGCATGAGATTCAGGGCATGAGTTTCAGGGCAGGAGTTTCAGGGAATGAGATCCTGGGCATGAGTTTCAGGGCAGGAGAATCAGGGCTTGAGTTTCTGAGCATGACATTCAGGGGATGAGTTTCAGTGCATGAATTTCAGGGCATGAGATTCAGGGCATGAGTTTCAGGGCAGGAATTTCAGGGCATGACATTCAGGGCATGAGTTTCAGGGCAGGAGATTCACGGCTTGATTTTGAGGTCATGAGATTTAGCGCATGAGATTCAGTGCATGAGTTTCAGGGCAGAAGTTTCAGGGCATGAGATTCAGGGCTTGAGGTTCAGGGCATGAGATTCAGGGCATGAGTTTCAGAGAATGAGTTTCAGGGCAGGAGTTTCAGGGCATGTAATTCAGGGCGTCAGGTTCAGTGCATGAGTTTCAGTGCATGAGTTTGAGGGCAGGAGTTTCAAGGCATGAGATTCAGGGCATGAGTATCAGGGCAGGAGAATCATGGCTTGAGTTTCAGGGCATGAGATTCATGGCAGGAATTTCAGGGCATGTGATTCAGATAATGAGTTTCTGGGCAGATGATTCAGGGCAGGAGTTTTAGGGCATGTGATTCAGGGCATGAGTTTCAGTGCATGAGTTTCAGGGCTTGAATTTCAGGGCATGAGGTTCAGGGCATGAGTTTCAGTGCATGAGATTCAGGGCATCAGTTTCAGGGCAGGAGTTTCAGTGCATGAGTTTCAGTGCAAGAGTTTCAGTGCAAGAGTTTCAGGGCATGAGATTCAGGGCATGAGTTTTAGGGATGGTGTTTCAGTGCAAGAGTTTCAGGGCATGAGATTCAGGGCATGTGTTTTAGGGCAGGTGTTTTAGGGCACGTATTTCAGTGCAGGAGTTTCAGGGCAGGAGATTCAGAGCCTGAGTTTCAAGGCAGGAGATTCAGGGCAGGAGATTCAGGGCATGAGATTCGGGGCTTGTGTTTCAAGGCAGGTGTTTTAGGGCACGTATTTCAGTGCAAGAGTGTCAGGGCAGGAGATTCAGAGCATGAGTTTCAGTGCATGAGTTTGAGGGCAGGAGTTTCACGGCATGAGATTCAGGGCATGAGTTTCAGGGCATGAGTTTCAGGGCATGGGTTTCAAGTCTGTGTTTTCAGGGCATGAGATTCAGGGCAGCAGTTTCAGGGCAGGAGATTCAGGGCAGGAGATTCAGGGCAGGTGTTTCAGTGCAAGAGTTTCAGTGCAAGAGTTTCAGGGCATGTCTTTCAGTGCATTAGTTTCAGGACAGGAGTTTCAGCGCTTTAGATTCAGGGCATGAGTTTCAGGGCAGGAGATTCAGGGCATGAGATTCAGGGCATGAGTTTCAGGGCAGGAGATTCACGGATTGAGTTTAAGGTCATGAGATTTAGCGCATGAGATTCAGTGCATGAGTTTCAGGGCAGAAGTTTCAGGGCATGAGATTCAGTGCATGAGTTTCAGGGCAGAAGTTTCAGGGCATCAGATCAGGGCATGAGTTTCAGCGCATGAGTTTCAGTGAAGGAGTTTCAGGGCATGTAATTCAGGGCATGAGTTTCAGGATATGAGATTCATGGCATGATATTCAGGGCAGCAGTTTCAGGGGATGAGGTTCAGGACATGCGTTTCAGTGCAGTAGTTTCAGGGCATGAGATTCAGGGCAGGAATTTCAGGGCATGTGATTCAGATAATAAGTATCTGGGCTGATGATTCAGGGCAGGAGTTTTTGGGCATGTGATTCAGGGCATGAGTTTCAGTGCATGTGCTTCAGGGCAGGAGTTTCATTGTATGAGATTTAGGGCATGAGTTTCAGAGCATGAGATTCAGGACATGAGTTTCAGGGCATGTGTTCCAGGTCTGTGGTTTCAGGGCTTGAGATTCAGGGCAGCAGTTTCAGGGCAGGAGTTTCATGGCAGGAGTTTCAGGGCATGAGATTCAGGGCAGGAATTTCAGGGCATGTGATTGAGATAATAAGTTTCTCGGCAGATGATTCGGGGCAGCAGTTTTAGGGCATGTGATTCAGGGCATGAGTTTCAGTGCATGTGCTTCAGGGCAGGAGTTGCAGGGTATGAGACTTAG
Organism: Mobula birostris; assembly: GCF_030028105.1. Lineage (NCBI taxonomy): Eukaryota > Metazoa > Chordata > Chondrichthyes > Myliobatiformes > Myliobatidae > Mobula > Mobula birostris. The sequence continues at coordinate 88,459 of NW_027274293.1, read as the reverse complement.
GGCATGAGTTTCAGTGCATGAGATTCAGGGCATCAGTTTCAGGGCAGGAGTTTCAGTTCATGAGTTTCACGACATGAGATACAGGGCATGAGTTTCAGGGCAGGAATTTCAGGGCATGACATTCAGGGCATGAGTTTCAGGGCAGGAGATTCACGGCTTGAGATGAAGGTCATGAGATTTAGCGCATGAGATTCAGCGCAGCAGTTTCAGAGCAGCAGTTTCAGGGCATGAGATTCAGGGTATGAATTTCAGTGCATGAGATTCAGGGCATCAGTTTCAGGGCAGGAGTTTCAGTTCATGAGTTTCACGGCATTAGATTCAGGGCATGAGTTTCAGGGCATGAGTTTCAGGGCAGGAGTTTCAGGGTATGAGATTCCGGGCATGAGTTTCAGGGCAGGAGAATCAGGGCTTGAGTTTCTGAGCATGACATTCAGGGGATGAGTTTCAGTGCATGAATTTCAGGGCATGAGAATCAGGGCATGAGATTCAGGGCATGAGTTTCAGGGAATGACATTCAGGGCATGAGTTTCAGGGCAGGAGATTCACGGCTTGAGTTTAAGGTCATGAGATTTAGCGCATGAGATTCAGTGCATGAGTTTCAGGGCAGAAGTTTCAGGGCATGAGATTCAGGGCATGAGTTTCAGGGCATGAGTTTCAGTGAAGGAGTTTCAGGGCATGTAATTCCGGGCATGAGTTTCAGGATATGAGATTCATGGCAAGATATTCAAGGCAGCAGTTTCAGGGCATGAGGTTCAGGACATGCGTTTCAGTGCAGTACTTTCAGGGCATGAGATTCAGGGCAGGAATTTCAGGGCATGTGATTCAGATAATAAGTTTCTGGGCAGATGATTCAGGGCAGCAGTTTTAGGGCATGAGTTTCAGTGCATGAGATTCAGGGCATCAGTTTCAGGGCAGGAGTTTCAGTTCATGAGTTTCACGACATGAGATACAGGGCATGAGTTTCAGGGCAGGAATTTCAGGGCATGACATTCAGCGCATGAGTTTCAGGGCAGGAGATTCACGGCTTGAGATGAAGGTCATGAGATTTAGCGCATGAGATTCAGCGCAGCAGTTTCAGAGCAGCAGTTTCACGGCATGAGATTCAGGGCATGAGTTTCAGGGCAGTAGTTTCAGGGTATGAGATCCCGGGCATGAGTTTCAGGACAGGAGAATCAGGGCTTGAGTTTCTGAGCATGACATTCAGGGGATGAGTTTCAGTGCATGAATTTCAGGGCATGAGATTCAGGGCATGAGTTTCAGGGCAGGAATTTCAGGGCATGACATTCAGGGCATGAGTTTCAGGGCAGGAGATTCACGGCTTGATTTTAAGGTCATGAGATTTAGCGCATGAGATTCAGTGCATGAGTTTCAGGGCAGAAGTTTCAGGGCATGAGATTCAGGGCTTGAGGTTCAGGGCATGAAATTCAGGGCATGAGTTTCAGGGCATGAGTTTCAGGGCAGGAGTTTCAGGGCATGTAATTCAGGGCGTCAGGTTCAGTGCATGAGTTTCAGTGCATGAGTTTGAGGGCAGGAGTTTCAAGGCATGAGATTCAGGGCATGAGTATCAGGGCTGGAGAATCAGGGCTTGAGTTTCAGGGCATGAGATTCAGGGCAGGAATTTCAGAGCATGTGATTCAGATAATGAGTTTCTGGGCAGATGATTCAGGGCAGGAGTTTTAGGGCATGTGATTCAGGGCATGAGTTTCAGTGCATGAGTTTCAGTGCATGAGATTCAGGGCATCAGTTTCAGGGCAGGAGTTTCAGTTCATGAGTTTCACGGCATTAGATTCAGGGCATGAGTTTTAGGGTAGGTGTTTCAGTGCAAGAGTTTCAGGGCATGAGATTCAGGGCATGAGTTTCAGGGCAGGAATTTCAGGGCATGACATTCAGGGCATGAGTTTCAGGGCAGGAGATTCACGGCTTGAGATGAAGGGCATGAGTTTCAGTGCATGAGATTCAGGGCTTGAGTTTCAGGGCATGAGATTCAGGGCATGAGTTTCAGTGCATGAGATTCAGGGCATGAGTTTCAGGGCATGAGTTTCAGGGAGGGAGTTTCAGGGTATGAGATTCCGGGCATGAGTTTCAGGGCAGGAGAATCAGGGCTTGAGTTTCTGAGCATGACATTCAGGGGATGAGTTTCAGTGCATGAATTTCAGGGCATGAGATTCAGGGCATGAGATTCAGGGCATGAGTTTCAGGGCATGACATTCAGGGCATGAGTTTCAGGGCAGGAGATTCACGGCTTGAGTTTAAGGTCATGAGATTTAGCGCATGGGATTCAGTGCATGAGTTTCAGGGCAGAAGTTTCAGGGCATGAGATTCAGGACATGAGTTTCAGGGCATGAGTTTCAGTGAAGGAGTTTCAGGGCATGTAATTCAGGGCAGGAATTTCAGGGCATGTGATTCAGATAATAAGTTTCTGGGCAGATGATTCAGGGCAGCAGTTTTAGGGCATGTGATTCAGGGCATGAGTTTCAGTGCATGTGCTTCAGGGCAGGAGTTTCAGGGTATGAGATTTAGGGCATGAGTTTCAGTGCATGAGATTCAGGGCTTGAGTTTCAGGGCATGAGGTTCAGGGCATGAGTTTCAGTGCATGAGATTCAGGGCATCAGTTTCAGTGCAGGAGTTTCAGTTCATGAGTTTCACGACATGAGATACAGGGCATGAGTTTTAGGGCAGGAATTTCAGGGCATGACATTCAGGGCATGAGTTTCAGGGCAGGAGATTCACGGCTTGAGATGAAGGTCATGAGATTTAGCGCATGAGATTCAGCGCAGCAGTTTCAGAGCAGCAGTTTCAGGGCATGAGATTCAGGGCATGAGTTTCAGGGCAGGAGTTTCAGGGAATGAGATCCTGGGCATGAGTTTCAGGGCAGGAGAATCAGGGCTTGAGTTTCTGAGCATGACATTCAGGGGATGAGTTTCAGTGCATGAATTTCAGGGCATGAGATTCAGGGCATGAGTTTCAGGGCAGGAATTTCAGGGCATGACATTCAGGGCATGAGTTTCAGGGCAGGAGATTCACGGCTTGATTTTGAGGTCATGAGATTTAGCGCATGAGATTCAGTGCATGAGTTTCAGGGCAGAAGTTTCAGGGCATGAGATTCAGGGCTTGAGGTTCAGGGCATGAGATTCAGGGCATGAGTTTCAGAGAATGAGTTTCAGGGCAGGAGTTTCAGGGCATGTAATTCAGGGCGTCAGGTTCAGTGCATGAGTTTCAGTGCATGAGTTTGAGGGCAGGAGTTTCAAGGCATGAGATTCAGGGCATGAGTATCAGGGCAGGAGAATCATGGCTTGAGTTTCAGGGCATGAGATTCATGGCAGGAATTTCAGGGCATGTGATTCAGATAATGAGTTTCTGGGCAGATGATTCAGGGCAGGAGTTTTAGGGCATGTGATTCAGGGCATGAGTTTCAGTGCATGAGTTTCAGGGCTTGAATTTCAGGGCATGAGGTTCAGGGCATGAGTTTCAGTGCATGAGATTCAGGGCATCAGTTTCAGGGCAGGAGTTTCAGTGCATGAGTTTCAGTGCAAGAGTTTCAGTGCAAGAGTTTCAGGGCATGAGATTCAGGGCATGAGTTTTAGGGATGGTGTTTCAGTGCAAGAGTTTCAGGGCATGAGATTCAGGGCATGTGTTTTAGGGCAGGTGTTTTAGGGCACGTATTTCAGTGCAGGAGTTTCAGGGCAGGAGATTCAGAGCCTGAGTTTCAAGGCAGGAGATTCAGGGCAGGAGATTCAGGGCATGAGATTCGGGGCTTGAGTTTCAAGGCAGGTGTTTTAGGGCACGTATTTCAGTGCAAGAGTGTCAGGGCAGGAGATTCAGAGCATGAGTTTCAGTGCATGAGTTTGAGGGCAGGAGTTTCACGGCATGAGATTCAGGGCATGAGTTTCAGGGCATGAGTTTCAGGGCATGGGTTTCAAGTCTGTGTTTTCAGGGCATGAGATTCAGGGCAGCAGTTTCAGGGCAGGAGATTCAGGGCAGGAGATTCAGGGCAGGTGTTTCAGTGCAAGAGATTCAGTGCAAGAGTTTCAGGGCATGTCTTTCAGTGCATTAGTTTCAGGACAGGAGTTTCAGCGCTTTAGATTCAGGGCATGAGTTTCAGGGCAGGAGATTCACGGCTTGAGTTTAAGGTCATGAGATTTAGCGCATGAGATTCAGTGCATGAGTTTCAGGGCAGAAGATTCAGGGCATGAGATTCAGGGCATGAGTTTCAGGGCAGGAGATTCACGGATTGAGTTTAAGGTCATGAGATTTAGCGCATGAGATTCAGTGCATGAGTTTCAGGGCAGAAGTTTCAGGGCATGAGATTCAGTGCATGAGTTTCAGGGCAGAAGTTTCAGGGCATCAGATTCAGGGCATGAGTTTCAGCGCATGAGTTTCAGTGAAGGAGTTTCAGGGCATGTAATTCAGGGCATGAGTTTCAGGATATGAGATTCATGGCATGATATTCAGGGCAGCAGTTTCAGGGGATGAGGTTCAGGACATGCGTTTCAGTGCAGTAGTTTCAGGGCATGAGATTCAGGGCAGGAATTTCAGGGCATGTGATTCAGATAATAAGTATCTGGGCTGATGATTCAGGGCAGGAGTTTTTGGGCATGTGATTCAGGGCATGAGTTTCAGTGCATGTGCTTCAGGGCAGGAGTTTCATTGTATGAGATTTAGGGCATGAATTTCAGTGCATGAGATTCAGGGCTTGAGTTTCAGGGCATGAGGTTCAGGGCATGAGTTTCAGTGCATGAGATTCAGTGCATCAGTTTCAGGGCAGGAGTTTCAGTTCATGAGTTTCACGGCATTAGATTCAGGTCATGAGTTTTAGGGTAGGTGTTTCAGTGCAAGAGTTTCAGGGCATGAGATTCAGGGCATGAGTTTCAGAGCAGGAATTTCAGGGCATGACATTCAGGGCATGAGTTTCAGGGCAGGAGATTCACGGCTTGGGATGAAGGTCATGAGATTTAGCGCATGAGATTCAGCACAGCAGTTTCAGAGCAGCAGTTTCAGGGCATGAGATTCAGGGCATGAGTTTCAGGGCATGAGTTTCATGGCAGGAGTTTCAGGGTATGAGATTCCGGGCATGAGTTTCAGGGCAGGAGAATCAGGGCTTGAGTTTCTGAGCATGACATTCAGGGGATGAGTTTCAGTGCATGAATTTCAGGGCATGAGATTCAGGGCATGAGATTCAGGGCATGAGTTTCAGGACAGGAGATTCAGGGCATGAGTTTCAGGGCATTAGATTCAGGACATGAGTTTGAGGGCAGGAGTTTCAGGACATGAGATTCAGGACATGAGTTTCAGGGCATGAGATTCAGTACATGAGTTTCAGGGCATGAGTTTCAGGTCTGTGGTTTCCGGGCTTGAGATTCAGCGCAGCAGTTTCAGGGCATGATATTCAGGACATGAGTTTCAGGGCAGGTGATTCAGGGCAGGAGTTTCAGGGTATGAGATTCAGGGCATGAGTTTCAGGGCAGGAGAATCAGGGCTTGAGTTTCAGAGCATGACATTCAGGGGATGAGTTTCAGTGCATGAGTTTGAGGGCAGGGGTTTCACGGCATGAGATTCAGGGCATGAGTTTCAGGGCAGGAGATTCAGGGTATGAGTTTCAGTGCATGAGTTTGAGGGCAGGAGTTTCACGGTATGAGATTCAGGGCATGAGTTTCAGGGCATGAGATTCAGGACAAGAGTTTCAGGGCATGAGTTTCAGGTCTGTGGTTTCAGGGCTTGAGATTCAGGGCAGCAGTTTCAGGGCAGGATTTTCATGGCAGGAGTTTCAGGGGATGAGATTCAGGGCATGAGTTTCAGGGCATGAGATTCAGTACATGAGTTTCAGGGCAAGAGTTTCAGGTCTGTGGTTTCGGGGCTTGAGATTCAGCGCAGCAGTTTCAGAGCAGCAGTTTCAGGGCATGAGATTCAGGGCATGAGTTTCAGGGCAGGTGATTCAGGGCAGGAGTTTCAGGGTATGAGATTCAGGGCATGAGTTTCAGGGCAGGAGAATCAGGGCTTGAGTTTCAGAGCATTGCATTCAGGGGATGAGTTTCAGTGCATGAATTTCAGGGCATGAGATTCAGGGCATGAGATTCAGGGCATTAGTTTCAGGACAGGAGATTCAGGGCATGAGTTTCAGTGCATGAGTTTGAGGGCAGGGGTTTCACGGCATGAGATTCAGGGCATGAGATCCAGGGCATGAGTTTCAGGGCATGAGATTCAGGACATGAGATTCAGGGCATGAGTTTTAGGGTAGGTGTTTCAGTGCAAGAGTTTCAGGGCATGAGATTCAGGGCATGAGTATCAGTGCAGGAATTTCAGGGCATGACATTCAGGGCATGTGTTTTAGGGCAGGTGTTTCAGTGCAAGAGTTTGAGGGCATGAGATTCAGGCCATGAGCTTCAAGGCAGGAGATTCAGGGCAGGAGATTCAGGGCATGAGATTCGAGGCTTGAGTTTCAAGGCAGGTGTTTTAGGGCACGTGTTTCACTGCAGGAGTTTCAGGGCAGGATATTCAGAGCATGAGATCCAGTGAATGAGTTTGAGGGCAGGAGTTTCACGGCATGAGATTCAGGGCATGAGTTTCAGGGCATGAGTTTCAGGGCATGAGATTCAGGACATGAGTTTCAAGGCATGGGTTTCAGGTCTGTGGTTTCAGGGTTTGAGATTCAGGGCAGCAATTTCAGGGCAGGAGATTCAGGGCAGGAGATTCAGGGCAGGTGTTTCAGTGCAAGTGTTTCAGTGCAAGAGTTTCAGGGCATGTCTTTCAGTGCATGAGTTTCAGGGCAGGAGTTTCAGAGCATGAGATTCAGGGCATGAGTTTCAGGGCAGAGGATTCACGGCTTGAGTTTAAGGTCGTGAGATTTAGCGCATGAGATTCAGTGCATGAGTTTCAGGTCATGAGATTCAGGCAGAAGTTTCAGGGCATGAGATTCAGGGCATGAGTTTCAGGGCAGGAGAATCAGGGCTTGAGTTTAAGGGCATGAGATTCAGGGCATGAGCTTAAGGGCATGAGTTTCAGGGCAGGAGTTTCAGGGCGTGAGTTTCAGGATATGAGATTCATGGCATGAGTTTCAGTGCAGGAGTTTCAGGGCATGAGATTCAGGGCATGAGATTCAGTGCAGGAGTTTCAAGGCATGAGATTCAGGGCATGAGTTTCAGTGCATGAGTTTCAGTGCATGAGTTTGAGGGCAGGAGTTTCAAGGCATGAGATTCAGGGCGAGAGTTTCATGGCAGGAGTTTCAGTGCAGGAATTTCAGGGCATGAGATTCAGGGCATGAGTTTCAGGGCAGGAATTTCAGGGCATGAGTTTCAGGGCAGGAATTTCAGGGCATGAGATTCAGGGCATGAGTTTTAGGGTAGGTGTTTCAGTGCAAGAGTTTCAGGGCATGAGATTCAGGGCATGAGTATCAGGGCAGGAATTTCAGGGCATGACATTCAGGGCATGTGTTTTAGGGCAGGTGTTTCAGTGCAAGAGTTTGAGGGCATGAGTTTCAAGGCAGGATATTCAGGGCAGGAGATTCAGGGCATGAGATTCGAGGCTTGAGTTTCAAGGCAGGTGTTTTAGGGCACGTGTTTCACTGCAGGAGTTTCAGGGCAAGATATTCAGAGCATGAGATCCAGTGCATGAGTTTGAAGGCAGGAGTTTCACGGCATGAGATTCAGGGCATGAGTTTCAGGGCATGAGATTCAGGACATGAGTTTCAAGGCATGGGTTTCAGGTCTGTGGTTTCAGGGCTTGAGATTCAGGGCAGCAGTTTCAGGCACATGAGTTTCAGGGCAGAGAATTCACGGCTTGAGTTTAAGGCCGTGAGATTTAGCGCATGAGATTCAGTGCATGAGTTTCAGGGCAGAAGTTTCAGGGCATGAGATTCAGGGCATGAGTTTCAGGGCAGGAGAATCAGGGCTTGAGTTTAAGGGCATGAGATTCAGGGTATGAGTTTATGGGCATGAGTTTCAGGGCAGGAGTTTCAGGGCGTGAGTTTCAGGATATGAGATTCATGGCATGAGTTTCAGTGCAGGAGTTTCAGGGCATGAGATTCAGGGCATGAATTTCAGGGCATGAGATTCAGTGCAGGAGTTTCAAGGCATGAGATTCAAGGCATGAGATTCAGGGCATGAGTTTCAGTGCATGAGTTTCAGTGCATGAGTTTGAGGGCAGGAGTTTCAAGGCATGAGATTCAGGGCATGAGTTTCAAGGCATGAGATTCAGGGCATGAGTTTCAGTGCATGAGTTTCAGTGCATGAGTTTGAGGGCAGGAGTTTCAAGGCATGAGATTCAGGGCATGAGTTTCAGGGCATGAGATTCAGGGCAGGAATTTCAGGGCATGTGATTCAGATAATGAGTTTCTGGGCAGATGATTCAGGGCAGGAGATTTAGGGCATGTGATTCAGGGCATGAGTTTCAGTGCATGAGAGTCAGGGCAGGAGTTTCAGTGTTTGAGATTTAGGGCATGAGTTTCAGTGCATGAGATTCAGGGCTTGAGTTTCAGGGCATGAGGATCAGGGCATGAGTTTCAGTGCATGAGATTCAGGGCATCAGTTTCAGGGCAGGAGTTTCAGTTCATGAGTTTCACGGCATGAGATTCAGCGCATGAGTTTTAGGGTAGGTGTTTCAGTGCAAGAGTTTCAGGGCATGAGATTCAGGGCATGAGTTTCAGGGCAGGAATTTCAGCGCATTGCATTCAGGGCATGAGTTTCAGGGCAGGAGATTCACGGCTTGAGTTTAAGGTCATGAGATTTAGCGCATGAGATTCAGTGCATGAGTTTCAGGGCATGAGATTCAGGGCATGAGTTTCAGGGCAGGAGAATCAGGGCTTGAGTTTCAGGGCATGAGATTCAGGGCATGAGTTTCAGGGCAGGAGCTTCAAGGCATGTAATTCAGGGCGTGAGTTTCAGTGCATGAGTTTCAGGTGCATGAGTTTGAGGACCGGAGTTTTAAGGCATGAGATTCAGGGCATGAGTTTCAGGGCAGGAGAATCAGGGCTTGAGTTTCAGGGCATGAGATTCAGGGCATGAGTTTCAGGGCATGAGATTCAGGACAGGAGTTTCAAGGCATGAGATTCAGGGCATGAGTTTCAGGGCAGGAGAATCAGGGCTTGAGTTTCAGGGCATGAGATTCAGGGCATGAGTTTCAGGGCATGAGATTCAGGACAGGAGTTTCAAGGCATGAGATTCAGGGCATGAGTTTCAGTGCATGAGTTTCAGTACATGAGTTGGATGGCAGGAGATTCAAGGCATGAGATTAAGGGCATGAGTTTCAGGGCATGAGATTCAGGGCAGGAATTTCAGGGCATGTGATTCAGAGAATGAGTTTCTGGGCAGATGATTCAGGGCAGGAGTTTTAGGGCATGTGATTCAGGGAATGAGTTTCAGTGCATGAGTTTCAGTGCAGGAGTTTCAGGGTTGAGATTTAGGGCATGAGTTTCAGTGCATGAGATTCAGGGCTTGAGTTTCAAGGCATGAGGTTCAGGGCATGAGTTTCAGTGCATGAGATTCAGGGCATCAGTTTCAGGGCAGGAGTTTCAGTGCATGAGTTTCACGGCATGAGATTCAGGGCATGAGATTGAGGGCATGGGTTTTAGGGTAGGTGTTTCAGTGCAAGAGTTTGAGGGCATGAGATTCAGGTCATGAGTTTCAAGGCAGGAGATTCAGGGCAGCAGATTCAGGGCATGAGATTCGGGGCTTGAGTTTCAAGGCAGGTGTTTTAGGGCACGTATTTCAGTGCAGCAGTTTCAGGGCAGGAGATTCAGAGCATGAGTTTCAGTGCATGAGTTTGAGGGCATGAGATTCACGACATGAGTTTCAGGGCATGGATTTCAGGTCTGTGGTTTCAGGTCTTGAGATTCAGGGCAGCAGTTTCAGGGCAGGAGATTCAGGGCAGGAGATTCAGGGCAGGTGTTTCAGTGCAAGAGTTTCAGTGCAAGAGTTTCAGGGCATGTCTTTCAGTGCATGAGTTTCAGGGCAGGAGTTTCAGAGCTTGAGATTCAGGGCATGAGTTTCAGGACAGGAAATTCACGGCTTGAGTTTAAGGTCATGAGATTTAGCGCATGAGATTCGTTGCATGAGTTTCAGGGCAGAAGTTTCAGGGCATGAGATTCAGGGCATGAGTTTCAGGGCAGGAGATTCACGGCTTGTGTTTAAGGTCATGAGATTTAGCGCATGAGATTCAGGGCATGAGTTTCAAGGAAGGAGATTCAGGGCAGGAGATTCAGGGCTTGAGATTCGGGGCTTGAGTTTCAAGGCAGGTGTTTTAGGGCACGTATTTCTGTGCAGCAGTTTCAGGGCATGAGATTCACGACATGAGTTTCAGGGCATGGGTTTCAGGTCTGTGGTTTCAGGGCTTGAGATTCAGGGCAGCAGTTTCAGGGCAGGAGATTCAGGGCAGGTGTTTCAGTGCAAGAGTTTCAGTGCAAGAGTTTCAGGGCATGTCTTTCAGTGCATGAGTTTCAGGGCAGGAGTTTCAGAGCTTGAGATTCAGGGCATGAGTTTCAGGGCAGGTGATTCACGGCTTGAGTTTAAGGTCATGAGATTCAGCGCATGAGATTCAGTGCATGAGTTTCAGGGCAGAAGTTTCAGGGCATGAGATTCAGGGCATGAGTTTCAGGGCAGGAGATTCACGGCTTGTGTTTAAGGTCATGAGATTCAGCGCATGAGATTCAGGGCATGAGTTTCAAGGCAGGAGATTCAGGGCAGGAGATTCAGGGCATGAGATTCGGGGCTTGAGTTTCAAGGCAGGTGTTTTAGGGCACTTATTTCAGTGCAAGAGTTTCAGTGCAAGAGTTTCAGGGCATGTCTTTCAGTGCATGAGTTTCAGGGCAGGAGTTTCAGAGCTTGAGATTCAGGGCATGAGTTTCAGGGCAGGAGATTCAAGGCTTGAGTTTAAGGTCATGAGATTTAGCGCATGAGATTCAGTGCATGAGTTTCAGGGCAGAAGTTTCAGGGCATGAGATTCAGGGCATGAGTTTCAGGACAGGAGATTCAGGGCATGAGTTTCAGGGCATTAGATTCAGGACATGAGTTTGAGGGCAGGAGTTTCAGGACATGAGATTCAGGACATGAGTTTCAGGGCATGAGATTCAGTACATGAGTTTCAGGGCATGAGTTTCAGGTCTGTGGTTTCCGGGCTTGAGATTCAGCGCAGCAGTTTCAGGGCATGATATTCAGGACATGAGTTTCAGGGCAGGTGATTCAGGGCAGGAGTTTCAGGGTATGAGATTCAGGGCATGAGTTTCAGGGCAGGAGAATCAGGGCTTGAGTTTCAGAGCATGACATTCAGGGGATGAGTTTCAGTGCATGAGTTTGAGGGCAGGGGTTTCACGGCATGAGATTCAGGGCATGAGTTTCAGGGCAGGAGATTCAGGGTATGAGTTTCAGTGCATGAGTTTGAGGGCAGGAGTTTCACGGTATGAGATTCAGGGCATGAGTTTCAGGGCATGAGATTCAGGACAAGAGTTTCAGGGCATGAGTTTCAGGTCTGTGGTTTCAGGGCTTGAGATTCAGGGCAGCAGTTTCAGGGCAGGATTTTCATGGCAGGAGTTTCAGGGGATGAGATTCAGGGCATGAGTTTCAGGGCATGAGATTCAGTACATGAGTTTCAGGGCAAGAGTTTCAGGTCTGTGGTTTCGGGGCTTGAGATTCAGCGCAGCAGTTTCAGAGCAGCAGTTTCAGGGCATGAGATTCAGGGCATGAGTTTCAGGGCAGGTGATTCAGGGCAGGAGTTTCAGGGTATGAGATTCAGGGCATGAGTTTCAGGGCAGGAGAATCAGGGCTTGAGTTTCAGAGCATTGCATTCAGGGGATGAGTTTCAGTGCATGAATTTCAGGGCATGAGATTCAGGGCATGAGATTCAGGGCATTAGTTTCAGGACAGGAGATTCAGGGCATGAGTTTCAGTGCATGAGTTTGAGGGCAGGGGTTTCACGGCATGAGATTCAGGGCATGAGATCCAGGGCATGAGTTTCAGGGCATGAGATTCAGGACATGAGATTCAGGGCATGAGTTTTAGGGTAGGTGTTTCAGTGCAAGAGTTTCAGGGCATGAGATTCAGGGCATGAGTATCAGTGCAGGAATTTCAGGGCATGACATTCAGGGCATGTGTTTTAGGGCAGGTGTTTCAGTGCAAGAGTTTGAGGGCATGAGATTCAGGCCATGAGCTTCAAGGCAGGAGATTCAGGGCAGGAGATTCAGGGCATGAGATTCGAGGCTTGAGTTTCAAGGCAGGTGTTTTAGGGCACGTGTTTCACTGCAGGAGTTTCAGGGCAGGATATTCAGAGCATGAGATCCAGTGAATGAGTTTGAGGGCAGGAGTTTCACGGCATGAGATTCAGGGCATGAGTTTCAGGGCATGAGTTTCAGGGCATGAGATTCAGGACATGAGTTTCAAGGCATGGGTTTCAGGTCTGTGGTTTCAGGGTTTGAGATTCAGGGCAGCAATTTCAGGGCAGGAGATTCAGGGCAGGAGATTCAGGGCAGGTGTTTCAGTGCAAGTGTTTCAGTGCAAGAGTTTCAGGGCATGTCTTTCAGTGCATGAGTTTCAGGGCAGGAGTTTCAGAGCATGAGATTCAGGGCATGAGTTTCAGGGCAGAGGATTCACGGCTTGAGTTTAAGGTCGTGAGATTTAGCGCATGAGATTCAGTGCATGAGTTTCAGGTCATGAGATTCAGGCAGAAGTTTCAGGGCATGAGATTCAGGGCATGAGTTTCAGGGCAGGAGAATCAGGGCTTGAGTTTAAGGGCATGAGATTCAGGGCATGAGCTTAAGGGCATGAGTTTCAGGGCAGGAGTTTCAGGGCGTGAGTTTCAGGATATGAGATTCATGGCATGAGTTTCAGTGCAGGAGTTTCAGGGCATGAGATTCAGGGCATGAGATTCAGTGCAGGAGTTTCAAGGCATGAGATTCAGGGCATGAGTTTCAGTGCATGAGTTTCAGTGCATGAGTTTGAGGGCAGGAGTTTCAAGGCATGAGATTCAGGGCGAGAGTTTCATGGCAGGAGTTTCAGTGCAGGAATTTCAGGGCATGAGATTCAGGGCATGAGTTTCAGGGCAGGAATTTCAGGGCATGAGTTTCAGGGCAGGAATTTCAGGGCATGAGATTCAGGGCATGAGTTTTAGGGTAGGTGTTTCAGTGCAAGAGTTTCAGGGCATGAGATTCAGGGCATGAGTATCAGGGCAGGAATTTCAGGGCATGACATTCAGGGCATGTGTTTTAGGGCAGGTGTTTCAGTGCAAGAGTTTGAGGGCATGAGTTTCAAGGCAGGATATTCAGGGCAGGAGATTCAGGGCATGAGATTCGAGGCTTGAGTTTCAAGGCAGGTGTTTTAGGGCACGTGTTTCACTGCAGGAGTTTCAGGGCAAGATATTCAGAGCATGAGATCCAGTGCATGAGTTTGAAGGCAGGAGTTTCACGGCATGAGATTCAGGGCATGAGTTTCAGGGCATGAGATTCAGGACATGAGTTTCAAGGCATGGGTTTCAGGTCTGTGGTTTCAGGGCTTGAGATTCAGGGCAGCAGTTTCAGGCACATGAGTTTCAGGGCAGAGAATTCACGGCTTGAGTTTAAGGCCGTGAGATTTAGCGCATGAGATTCAGTGCATGAGTTTCAGGGCAGAAGTTTCAGGGCATGAGATTCAGGGCATGAGTTTCAGGGCAGGAGAATCAGGGCTTGAGTTTAAGGGCATGAGATTCAGGGTATGAGTTTATGGGCATGAGTTTCAGGGCAGGAGTTTCAGGGCGTGAGTTTCAGGATATGAGATTCATGGCATGAGTTTCAGTGCAGGAGTTTCAGGGCATGAGATTCAGGGCATGAATTTCAGGGCATGAGATTCAGTGCAGGAGTTTCAAGGCATGAGATTCAAGGCATGAGATTCAGGGCATGAGTTTCAGTGCATGAGTTTCAGTGCATGAGTTTGAGGGCAGGAGTTTCAAGGCATGAGATTCAGGGCATGAGTTTCAAGGCATGAGATTCAGGGCATGAGTTTCAGTGCATGAGTTTCAGTGCATGAGTTTGAGGGCAGGAGTTTCAAGGCATGAGATTCAGGGCATGAGTTTCAGGGCATGAGATTCAGGGCAGGAATTTCAGGGCATGTGATTCAGATAATGAGTTTCTGGGCAGATGATTCAGGGCAGGAGATTTAGGGCATGTGATTCAGGGCATGAGTTTCAGTGCATGAGAGTCAGGGCAGGAGTTTCAGTGTTTGAGATTTAGGGCATGAGTTTCAGTGCATGAGATTCAGGGCTTGAGTTTCAGGGCATGAGGATCAGGGCATGAGTTTCAGTGCATGAGATTCAGGGCATCAGTTTCAGGGCAGGAGTTTCAGTTCATGAGTTTCACGGCATGAGATTCAGCGCATGAGTTTTAGGGTAGGTGTTTCAGTGCAAGAGTTTCAGGGCATGAGATTCAGGGCATGAGTTTCAGGGCAGGAATTTCAGCGCATTGCATTCAGGGCATGAGTTTCAGGGCAGGAGATTCACGGCTTGTGTTTAAGGTCATGAGATTTAGCGCATGAGATTCAGTGCATGAGTTTCAGGGCAGAAGTTTCAGGGCATGAGATGCAGGGCATGAGTTTCAGGGCAGGAGAATCAGGGCTTGAGTTTCAGGGCATGAGATTCAGGGCATGAGTTTCAGGGCAGGAGCTTCAAGGCATGTAATTCAGGGCGTGAGTTTCAGTGCATGAGTTTCAGGTGCATGAGTTTGAGGACCGGAGTTTTAAGGCATGAGATTCAGGGCATGAGTTTCAGGGCAGGAGAATCAGGGCTTGAGTTTCAGGGCATGAGATTCAGGGCATGAGTTTCAGGGCATGAGATTCAGGACAGGAGTTTCAAGGCATGAGATTCAGGGCATGAGTTTCAGTGCATGAGTTTCAGTACATGAGTTGGATGGCAGGAGATTCAAGGCATGAGATTAAGGGCATGAGTTTCAGGGCATGAGATTCAGGGCAGGAATTTCAGGGCATGTGATTCAGAGAATGAGTTTCTGGGCAGATGATTCAGGGCAGGAGTTTTAGGGCATGTGATTCAGGGAATGAGTTTCAGTGCATGAGTTTCAGTGCAGGAGTTTCAGGGTTGAGATTTAGGGCATGAGTTTCAGTGCATGAGATTCAGGGCTTGAGTTTCAAGGCATGAGGTTCAGGGCATGAGTTTCAGTGCATGAGATTCAGGGCATCAGTTTCAGGGCAGGAGTTTCAGTGCATGAGTTTCACGGCATGAGATTCAGGGCATGAGATTGAGGGCATGGGTTTTAGGGTAGGTGTTTCAGTGCAAGAGTTTGAGGGCATGAGATTCAGGTCATGAGTTTCAAGGCAGGAGATTCAGGGCAGCAGATTCAGGGCATGAGATTCGGGGCTTGAGTTTCAAGGCAGGTGTTTTAGGGCACGTATTTCAGTGCAGGAGTTTCAGGGCAGGAGATTCAGAGCATGAGTTTCAGTGCATGAGTTTGAGGGCATGAGATTCACGACATGAGTTTCAGGGCATGGATTTCAGGTCTGTGGTTTCAGGTCTTGAGATTCAGGGCAGCAGTTTCAGGGCAGGAGATTCAGGGCAGGAGATTCAGGGCAGGTGTTTCAGTGCAAGAGTTTCAGTGCAAGAGTTTCAGGGCATGTCTTTCAGTGCATGAGTTTCAGGGCAGGAGTTTCAGAGCTTGAGATTCAGGGCATGAGTTTCAGGACAGGAAATTCACGGCTTGAGTTTAAGGTCATGAGATTTAGCGCATGAGATTCGTTGCATGAGTTTCAGGGCAGAAGTTTCAGGGCATGAGATTCAGGGCATGAGTTTCAGGGCAGGAGATTCACGGCTTGTGTTTAAGGTCATGAGATTTAGCGCATGAGATTCAGGGCATGAGTTTCAAGGAAGGAGATTCAGGGCAGGAGATTCAGGGCTTGAGATTCGGGGCTTGAGTTTCAAGGCAGGTGTTTTAGGGCACGTATTTCTGTGCAGCAGTTTCAGGGCATGAGATTCACGACATGAGTTTCAGGGCATGGGTTTCAGGTCTGTGGTTTCAGGGCTTGAGATTCAGGGCAGCAGTTTCAGGGCAGGAGATTCAGGGCAGGTGTTTCAGTGCAAGAGTTTCAGTGCAAGAGTTTCAGGGCATGTCTTTCAGTGCATGAGTTTCAGGGCAGGAGTTTCAGAGCTTGAGATTCAGGGCATGAGTTTCAGGGCAGGTGATTCACGGCTTGAGTTTAAGGTCATGAGATTCAGCGCATGAGATTCAGTGCATGAGTTTCAGGGCAGAAGTTTCAGGGCATGAGATTCAGGGCATGAGTTTCAGGGCAGGAGATTCACGGCTTGTGTTTAAGGTCATGAGATTCAGCGCATGAGATTCAGGGCATGAGTTTCAAGGCAGGAGATTCAGGGCAGGAGATTCAGGGCATGAGATTCGGGGCTTGAGTTTCAAGGCAGGTGTTTTAGGGCACTTATTTCAGTGCAAGAGTTTCAGTGCAAGAGTTTCAGGGCATGTCTTTCAGTGCATGAGTTTCAGGGCAGGAGTTTCAGAGCTTGAGATTCAGGGCATGAGTTTCAGGGCAGGAGATTCAAGGCTTGAGTTTAAGGTCATGAGATTTAGCGCATGAGATTCAGTGCATGAGTTTCAGGGCAGAAGTTTCAGGGCATGAGATTCAGGGCATGAGTTTCAAGCAAGGGGAATCAGGGCTTGAGTTTCAGGGCATGAGATTCTGGGCATGTGTTTCAGGGCAGGAGTTTCAGGGCATGTAATTCAGGGCGTGAGTTTCAGTGCATGAGTTTCAGTGCATGAGTTTGAGGGCAGGAGTTTTAAGTCATGAGATACAGGGCATGAGGTTCAGGGCAGGATAATCAGGGCTTGAGTTTCAGGACATGAGATTCAGGGCATGAGTTTCAGGGCATGAGATTCAGGACAGGAGTTTCAAGGCATGAGATTCAGGGCATGAGTTTCAGTGCATGAGTTCCAGTGCATGAGTTTGAGGGCAGAAGTTTCAAGGCATGAGATTCAGGGCATGAGTTTCAGTGCAGGAGTTTCAGTGCATGAGTTTGAGGGCAGGAGTTTCAAGGCATGAGATTAAGGGCATGAGTTTCAGGGCATGAGATTCAGGGCCGGAATTTCAGGGCATGTGATTCAGATAATGAGTTTCTGGGCAGATGATTCAGGGCAGGAGATTTTGGGCATGTGATTCAGGGCATGAGATTCAGGACAGGAATTTCAGGGCATGTGATTCAGATAATGAGTTTCTGGGCAGATGATTCAGGGCAGGAGTTTTAGGGCATGAGATTCAGGGCATTAGTTTCAGGGCAGGAGTTTCAGTGCATGAGTTTCACGGTATGAGATTCAGGGCATGAGATTCAGGGCATGAGTTTCAAGGCAGGAGATTCAGGGCAGGAGATTCAGGGCATGAGATTCGGGGCTTGAGTTTCAAGGCAGGTGTTTTAGGGCACGTATTTCAGTGCAGGAGTTTCAGGGCAGGAGATTCAGAGCATGAGCTTCAGTGCATGAGTTTGAGGGCAAGAGATTCACGGCTTGAGTTTAAGGTCATGAGATTTAGCGCATGAGATTCAATGCATGAGTTTCAGGGCAGAAGTTTCAGGGCATGAGATTCAGGGCATGAGTTTCAAGCAAGGAGAATCAGGGCTTGAGTGTCAGGGCATGAGATTCTGGGCATGTGTTTCAGGGCAGGAGTTTCAGGGCAGGAGATTCACGGCTTGTGTTTAAGGTCATGGGATTTAGCGCATGAGATTCAGGGCATGAGTTTCAAGGCAGGAGATCCAGGGCAGGAGATTCAGGGCATGAGATTCGGGGCTTGAGTTTCAAGGCAGGTGTTTTAGGGCACTTATTTCAGTGCAAGATTTTCAGTGCAAGAGTTTCAGGGTATGTCTTTCAGTGCATGAGTTTCAGGGCAGGAGTTTCAGAGCTTGAGATTCAGGGCATGAGTTTCAGGGCAGGAGATTCAAGGCTTGAGTTTAAGGTCATGAGATTTAGCGCATGAGATTCAGTGCATGAGTTTCAGGGCAGAAGTTTCAGGGCATGAGATTCAGGGCATGAGTTTCAAGCAAGGAGAATCATTGCTTGAGTTTCAGGGCATGAGATTCTGGGCATGTGTTTCAGGGCAGGAGTTTCAGGGCATGTAATTCAGGGCGTGAGTTTCAGTGCATGATATGAGATTCAGGGCATGAGTTTCAGGGCATTAGATTCAGTGCCGGAGTTTCAAGGCATGAGATTCAGGGCATGAGTTTCAGTGCATGAGTTTCAGTGCATGAGTTTGAGGGAAGGAGTTTCAAGGCATGAGATTAAGGGCATGAGTTTCAGGGCATGAGATTTAGGGATGGTGTTTCAGTGCAAGAGTTTCAGGGCATGAGATTCAGGGCATGTGTTTTAGGGCAGGTGTTTTAGGGCACGTATTTCAGTGCAGGAGTTTCAGGGCAGGAGATTCAGAGCCTGAGTTTCAAGGCAGGAGATTCAGGGCAGGAGATTCAGGGCATGAGATTCGGGGCTTGAGTTTCAAGGCAGGTGTTTTAGGGCACGTATTTCAGTGCAAGAGTGTCAGGGCAGGAGATTCAGAGCATGAGTTTCAGTGCATGAGTTTGAGGGCAGGAGTTTCACGGCATGAGATTCAGGGCATGAGTTTCAGGGCATGAGTTTCAGGGCATGGGTTTCAAGTCTGTGTTTTCAGGGCATGAGATTCAGGGCAGCAGTTTCAGGGCAGGAGATTCAGGGCAGGAGATTCAGGGCAGGTGTTTCAGTGCAAGAGTTTCAGTGCAAGAGTTTCAGGGCATGTCTTTCAGTGCATTAGTTTCAGGACAGGAGTTTCAGCGCTTTAGATTCAGGGCATGAGTTTCAGGGCAGGAGATTCACGGCTTGAGTTTAAGGTCATGAGATTTAGCGCATGAGATTCAGTGCATGAGTTTCAGGGCAGAAGATTCAGGGCATGAGATTCAGGGCATGAGTTTCAGGGCAGGAGATTCACGGATTGAGTTTAAGGTCATGAGATTTAGCGCATGAGATTCAGTGCATGAGTTTCAGGGCAGAAGTTTCAGGGCATGAGATTCAGTGCATGAGTTTCAGGGCAGAAGTTTCAGGGCATCAGATTCAGGGCATGAGTTTCAGCGCATGAGTTTCAGTGAAGGAGTTTCAGGGCATGTAATTCAGGGCATGAGTTTCAGGATATGAGATCCATGGCATGATATTCAGGGCAGCAGTTTCAGGGGATGAGGTTCAGGACATGCGTTTCAGTGCAGTAGTTTCAGGGCATGAGATTCAGGGCAGGAATTTCAGGGCATGTGATTCAGATAATAAGTATCTGGGCTGATGATTCAGGGCAGGAGTTTTTGGGCATGTGATTCAGGGCATGAGTTTCAGTGCATGTGCTTCAGGGCAGGAGTTTCATTGTATGAGATTTAGGGCATGAATTTCAGTGCATGAGATTCAGGGCTTGAGTTTCAGGGCATGAGGTTCAGGGCATGAGTTTCAGTGCATGAGATTCAGTGCATCAGTTTCAGGGCAGGAGTTTCAGTTCATGAGTTTCACGGCATTAGATTCAGGTCATGAGTTTTAGGGTAGGTGTTTCAGTGCAAGAGTTTCAGGGCATGAGATTCAGGGCATGAGTTTCAGAGCAGGAATTTCAGGGCATGACATTCAGGGCATGAGTTTCAGGGCAGGAGATTCACGGCTTGGGATGAAGGTCATGAGATTTAGCGCATGAGATTCAGCACAGCAGTTTCAGAGCAGCAGTTTCAGGGCATGAGATTCAGGGCATGAGTTTCAGGGCATGAGTTTCATGGCAGGAGTTTCAGGGTATGAGATTCCGGGCATGAGTTTCAGGGCAGGAGAATCAGGGCTTGAGTTTCTGAGCATGACATTCAGGGGATGAGTTTCAGTGCATGAATTTCAGGGCATGAGATTCAGGGCATGAGATTCAGGGCATGAGTTTCAGGACAGGAGATTCAGGGCATGAGTTTCAGGGCATTAGATTCAGGACATGAGTTTGAGGGCAGGAGTTTCAGGACATGAGATTCAGGACATGAGTTTCAGGGCATGAGATTCAGTACATGAGTTTCAGGGCATGAGTTTCAGGTCTGTGGTTTCCGGGCTTGAGATTCAGCGCAGCAGTTTCAGGGCATGATATTCAGGACATGAGTTTCAGGGCAGGTGATTCAGGGCAGGAGTTTCAGGGTATGAGATTCAGGGCATGAGTTTCAGGGCAGGAGAATCAGGGCTTGAGTTTCAGAGCATGACATTCAGGGGATGAGTTTCAGTGCATGAGTTTGAGGGCAGGGGTTTCACGGCATGAGATTCAGGGCATGAGTTTCAGGGCAGGAGATTCAGGGTATGAGTTTCAGTGCATGAGTTTGAGGGCAGGAGTTTCACGGTATGAGATTCAGGGCATGAGTTTCAGGGCATGAGATTCAGGACAAGAGTTTCAGGGCATGAGTTTCAGGTCTGTGGTTTCAGGGCTTGAGATTCAGGGCAGCAGTTTCAGGGCAGGATTTTCATGGCAGGAGTTTCAGGGGATGAGATTCAGGGCATGAGTTTCAGGGCATGAGATTCAGTACATGAGTTTCAGGGCAAGAGTTTCAGGTCTGTGGTTTCGGGGCTTGAGATTCAGCGCAGCAGTTTCAGAGCAGCAGTTTCAGGGCATGAGATTCAGGGCATGAGTTTCAGGGCAGGTGATTCAGGGCAGGAGTTTCAGGGTATGAGATTCAGGGCATGAGTTTCAGGGCAGGAGAATCAGGGCTTGAGTTTCAGAGCATTGCATTCAGGGGATGAGTTTCAGTGCATGAATTTCAGGGCATGAGATTCAGGGCATGAGATTCAGGGCATTAGTTTCAGGACAGGAGATTCAGGGCATGAGTTTCAGTGCATGAGTTTGAGGGCAGGGGTTTCACGGCATGAGATTCAGGGCATGAGATCCAGGGCATGAGTTTCAGGGCATGAGATTCAGGACATGAGATTCAGGGCATGAGTTTTAGGGTAGGTGTTTCAGTGCAAGAGTTTCAGGGCATGAGATTCAGGGCATGAGTATCAGTGCAGGAATTTCAGGGCATGACATTCAGGGCATGTGTTTTAGGGCAGGTGTTTCAGTGCAAGAGTTTGAGGGCATGAGATTCAGGCCATGAGCTTCAAGGCAGGAGATTCAGGGCAGGAGATTCAGGGCATGAGATTCGAGGCTTGAGTTTCAAGGCAGGTGTTTTAGGGCACGTGTTTCACTGCAGGAGTTTCAGGGCAGGATATTCAGAGCATGAGATCCAGTGAATGAGTTTGAGGGCAGGAGTTTCACGGCATGAGATTCAGGGCATGAGTTTCAGGGCATGAGTTTCAGGGCATGAGATTCAGGACATGAGTTTCAAGGCATGGGTTTCAGGTCTGTGGTTTCAGGGTTTGAGATTCAGGGCAGCAATTTCAGGGCAGGAGATTCAGGGCAGGAGATTCAGGGCAGGTGTTTCAGTGCAAGTGTTTCAGTGCAAGAGTTTCAGGGCATGTCTTTCAGTGCATGAGTTTCAGGGCAGGAGTTTCAGAGCATGAGATTCAGGGCATGAGTTTCAGGGCAGAGGATTCACGGCTTGAGTTTAAGGTCGTGAGATTTAGCGCATGAGATTCAGTGCATGAGTTTCAGGTCATGAGATTCAGGCAGAAGTTTCAGGGCATGAGATTCAGGGCATGAGTTTCAGGGCAGGAGAATCAGGGCTTGAGTTTAAGGGCATGAGATTCAGGGCATGAGCTTAAGGGCATGAGTTTCAGGGCAGGAGTTTCAGGGCGTGAGTTTCAGGATATGAGATTCATGGCATGAGTTTCAGTGCAGGAGTTTCAGGGCATGAGATTCAGGGCATGAGATTCAGTGCAGGAGTTTCAAGGCATGAGATTCAGGGCATGAGTTTCAGTGCATGAGTTTCAGTGCATGAGTTTGAGGGCAGGAGTTTCAAGGCATGAGATTCAGGGCGAGAGTTTCATGGCAGGAGTTTCAGTGCAGGAATTTCAGGGCATGAGATTCAGGGCATGAGTTTCAGGGCAGGAATTTCAGGGCATGAGTTTCAGGGCAGGAATTTCAGGGCATGAGATTCAGGGCATGAGTTTTAGGGTAGGTGTTTCAGTGCAAGAGTTTCAGGGCATGAGATTCAGGGCATGAGTATCAGGGCAGGAATTTCAGGGCATGACATTCAGGGCATGTGTTTTAGGGCAGGTGTTTCAGTGCAAGAGTTTGAGGGCATGAGTTTCAAGGCAGGATATTCAGGGCAGGAGATTCAGGGCATGAGATTCGAGGCTTGAGTTTCAAGGCAGGTGTTTTAGGGCACGTGTTTCACTGCAGGAGTTTCAGGGCAAGATATTCAGAGCATGAGATCCAGTGCATGAGTTTGAAGGCAGGAGTTTCACGGCATGAGATTCAGGGCATGAGTTTCAGGGCATGAGATTCAGGACATGAGATTCAGGACATGAGTTTCAAGGCATGGGTTTCAGGTCTGTGGTTTCAGGGCTTGAGATTCAGGGCAGCAGTTTCAGGCACATGAGTTTCAGGGCAGAGAATTCACGGCTTGAGTTTAAGGCCGTGAGATTTAGCGCATGAGATTCAGTGCATGAGTTTCAGGGCAGAAGTTTCAGGGCATGAGATTCAGGGCATGAGTTTCAGGGCAGGAGAATCAGGGCTTGAGTTTAAGGGCATGAGATTCAGGGTATGAGTTTATGGGCATGAGTTTCAGGGCAGGAGTTTCAGGGCGTGAGTTTCAGGATATGAGATTCATGGCATGAGTTTCAGTGCAGGAGTTTCAGGGCATGAGATTCAGGGCATGAATTTCAGGGCATGAGATTCAGTGCAGGAGTTTCAAGGCATGAGATTCAAGGCATGAGATTCAGGGCATGAGTTTCAGTGCATGAGTTTCAGTGCATGAGTTTGAGGGCAGGAGTTTCAAGGCATGAGATTCAGGGCATGAGTTTCAAGGCATGAGATTCAGGGCATGAGTTTCAGTGCATGAGTTTCAGTGCATGAGTTTGAGGGCAGGAGTTTCAAGGCATGAGATTCAGGGCATGAGTTTCAGGGCATGAGATTCAGGGCAGGAATTTCAGGGCATGTGATTCAGATAATGAGTTTCTGGGCAGATGATTCAGGGCAGGAGATTTAGGGCATGTGATTCAGGGCATGAGTTTCAGTGCATGAGAGTCAGGGCAGGAGTTTCAGTGTTTGAGATTTAGGGCATGAGTTTCAGTGCATGAGATTCAGGGCTTGAGTTTCAGGGCATGAGGATCAGGGCATGAGTTTCAGTGCATGAGATTCAGGGCATCAGTTTCAGGGCAGGAGTTTCAGTTCATGAGTTTCACGGCATGAGATTCAGCGCATGAGTTTTAGGGTAGGTGTTTCAGTGCAAGAGTTTCAGGGCATGAGATTCAGGGCATGAGTTTCAGGGCAGGAATTTCAGCGCATTGCATTCAGGGCATGAGTTTCAGGGCAGGAGATTCACGGCTTGTGTTTAAGGTCATGAGATTTAGCGCATGAGATTCAGTGCATGAGTTTCAGGGCAGAAGTTTCAGGGCATGAGATGCAGGGCATGAGTTTCAGGGCAGGAGAATCAGGGCTTGAGTTTCAGGGCATGAGATTCAGGGCATGAGTTTCAGGGCAGGAGCTTCAAGGCATGTAATTCAGGGCGTGAGTTTCAGTGCATGAGTTTCAGGTGCATGAGTTTGAGGACCGGAGTTTTAAGGCATGAGATTCAGGGCATGAGTTTCAGGGCAGGAGAATCAGGGCTTGAGTTTCAGGGCATGAGATTCAGGGCATGAGTTTCAGGGCATGAGATTCAGGACAGGAGTTTCAAGGCATGAGATTCAGGGCATGAGTTTCAGTGCATGAGTTTCAGTACATGAGTTGGATGGCAGGAGATTCAAGGCATGAGATTAAGGGCATGAGTTTCAGGGCATGAGATTCAGGGCAGGAATTTCAGGGCATGTGATTCAGAGAATGAGTTTCTGGGCAGATGATTCAGGGCAGGAGTTTTAGGGCATGTGATTCAGGGAATGAGTTTCAGTGCATGAGTTTCAGTGCAGGAGTTTCAGGGTTGAGATTTAGGGCATGAGTTTCAGTGCATGAGATTCAGGGCTTGAGTTTCAAGGCATGAGGTTCAGGGCATGAGTTTCAGTGCATGAGATTCAGGGCATCAGTTTCAGGGCAGGAGTTTCAGTGCATGAGTTTCACGGCATGAGATTCAGGGCATGAGATTGAGGGCATGGGTTTTAGGGTAGGTGTTTCAGTGCAAGAGTTTGAGGGCATGAGATTCAGGTCATGAGTTTCAAGGCAGGAGATTCAGGGCAGCAGATTCAGGGCATGAGATTCGGGGCTTGAGTTTCAAGGCAGGTGTTTTAGGGCACGTATTTCAGTGCAGGAGTTTCAGGGCAGGAGATTCAGAGCATGAGTTTCAGTGCATGAGTTTGAGGGCATGAGATTCACGACATGAGTTTCAGGGCATGGATTTCAGGTCTGTGGTTTCAGGTCTTGAGATTCAGGGCAGCAGTTTCAGGGCAGGAGATTCAGGGCAGGAGATTCAGGGCAGGTGTTTCAGTGCAAGAGTTTCAGTGCAAGAGTTTCAGGGCATGTCTTTCAGTGCATGAGTTTCAGGGCAGGAGTTTCAGAGCTTGAGATTCAGGGCATGAGTTTCAGGACAGGAAATTCACGGCTTGAGTTTAAGGTCATGAGATTTAGCGCATGAGATTCGTTGCATGAGTTTCAGGGCAGAAGTTTCAGGGCATGAGATTCAGGGCATGAGTTTCAGGGCAGGAGATTCACGGCTTGTGTTTAAGGTCATGAGATTTAGCGCATGAGATTCAGGGCATGAGTTTCAAGGAAGGAGATTCAGGGCAGGAGATTCAGGGCTTGAGATTCGGGGCTTGAGTTTCAAGGCAGGTGTTTTAGGGCACGTATTTCTGTGCAGCAGTTTCAGGGCATGAGATTCACGACATGAGTTTCAGGGCATGGGTTTCAGGTCTGTGGTTTCAGGGCTTGAGATTCAGGGCAGCAGTTCAGGGCAGGAGATTCAGGGCAGGTGTTTCAGTGCAAGAGTTTCAGTGCAAGAGTTTCAGGGCATGTCTTTCAGTGCATGAGTTTCAGGGCAGGAGTTTCAGAGCTTGAGATTCAGGGCATGAGTTTCAGGGCAGGTGATTCACGGCTTGAGTTTAAGGTCATGAGATTCAGCGCATGAGATTCAGTGCATGAGTTTCAGGGCAGAAGTTTCAGGGCATGAGATTCAGGGCATGAGTTTCAGGGCAGGAGATTCACGGCTTGTGTTTAAGGTCATGAGATTCAGCGCATGAGATTCAGGGCATGAGTTTCAAGGCAGGAGATTCAGGGCAGGAGATTCAGGGCATGAGATTCGGGGCTTGAGTTTCAAGGCAGGTGTTTTAGGGCACGTATTTCAGTGCAGGAGTTTCAGGGCAGGAGATTCAGAGCATGAGTTTCAGTGCATGAGTTTGAGGGCAGGACATTCACGGCTTGAGTTTAAGGTCATGAGATTTAGCGCATGAGATTCAATGCATGAGTTTCAGGGCAGAAGTTTCAGGGCATGAGATTCAGGGCATGAGTTTCAAGCAAGGAGAATCAGGGCTTGAGTTCCAGGGCATGAGATTCTGGGCATGTGTTTCAGGGCAGGAGTTTCAGGGCATGTAATTCAGGGCATGAGTTTCAGGGCAGGAGATTCACGGCTTGTGTTTAAGGTCATGAGATTTAGCGCATGAGATTCAGGGCATGAGTTTCAAGGCAGGAGATTCAGGACAGGAGATTCAGGGAATGAGATTCGGGGCTTGAGTTTCAAGGCAGGTGTTTTAGGGCACTTATTTCAGTGCAAGAGTTTCAGTGCAAGAGTTTCAGGGCATGTCTTTCAGTGCATGAGTTTCAGGGCAGGAGTTTCAGAGCTTGAGATTCAGGGCATGAGTTTCAGGGCAGGAGATTCAAGGCTTGAGTTTAAGGTCATGAGATTTAGCGCATGAGATTCAGTGCATGAGTTTCAGGGCAGAAGTTTCAGGGCATGAGATTCAGGGCATGAGTTTCAAGCAAGGGGAATCAGGGCTTGAGTTTCAGGGCATGAGATTCTGGGCATGTGTTTCAGGGCAGGAGTTTCAGGGCATGTAATTCAGGGCGTGAGTTTCAGTGCATGAGTTTCAGTGCATGAGTTTGAGGCAGGAGTTTTAAGTCATGAGATACAGGGCATGAGGTTCAGGGCAGGATAATCAGGGCTTGAGTTTCAGGACATGAGATTCAGGGCATGAGTTTCAGGGCATGAGATTCAGGACAGGAGTTTCAAGGCATGAGATTCAGGGCATGAGTTTCAGTGCATGAGTTCCAGTGCATGAGTTTGAGGGCAGAAGTTTCAAGGCATGAGATTCAGGCATGAGTTTCAGTGCAGGAGTTTCAGTGCATGAGTTTGAGGGCAGGAGTTTCAAGGCATGAGATTAAGGGCATGAGTTTCAGGGGCATGAGATTCAGGGCCGGAATTTCAAGGCATGTGATTCAGATAATGAGTTTCTGGCAGATGATTCAGGGCAGGAGATTTTGGGCATGTGATTCAGGGCATGAGATTCAGGACAGGAATTTCAGGGCATGTGATTCAGATAATGAGTTTCTGGGCAGATGATTCAGGGCAGGAGTTTTAGGGCATGAGATTCAGGGCATTAGTTTCAGGGCAGGAGTTCAGTGCATGAGTTTCACGGTATGAGATTCAGGGCATGAGATCAGGGCATGAGTTTCAAGGCAGGAGATTCAGGGCAGGAGATTCAGGGCATGAGATTCGGGGCTTGAGTTTCAAGGCAGGTGTTTTAGGCACGTATTTCAGTGCAGGAGTTTTCAGGGCAGGAGATTCAGAGCATGAGCTTCAGTGCATGAGTTTGAGGGCAAGAGATTCCGGGTTGAGTTTAAGGTCATGAGATTTAGCGCATGAGATTCAATGCATGAGTTTCAGGGCAGAAGTTTCAGGGCATGAGATTCAGGGCATGAGTTTCAAGCAAGGAGAATCAGGGCTTGAGTGTCAGGGCATGAGATTCTGGGCATGTGTTTCAGGGCAGGAGTTTCAGGGCATGTAATTCAGGGCATGAGTTTCAGGGCAGGAGATTCACGGCTTGTGTTTAAGGTCATGAGATTTAGCGCATGAGATTCAGGGGCATGAGTTTCAAGGCAGGAGATCCAGGGCAGGAGATTCAGGGCATGAGATTCGGGGCTTGAGTTTCAAGGCAGGTGTTTTAGGGCACTTATTTCAGTGCAAGATTTTCAGTGCAAGAGTTTCAGGGTATGTCTTTCAGTGCATGAGTTTCAGGGCAGGAGTTTCAGAGCTTGAGATTCAGGGCAGAGTTTCAGGGCAGGAGATTCAAGGCTTGAGTTTAAGGTCATGAGATTTAGCGCATGAGATTCAGTGCATGAGTTTCAGGCAGAAGTTTCAGGGCATGAGATTCAGGGCATGAGTTTCAAGCAAGGAGAATCAGGGCTTGAGTTTCAGGGCATGAGATTCTGGGCATGTGTTTCAGGGCAGGAGTTTCAGGGCATGTAATTCAGGGCGTGAGTTTCAGTGCATGATATGAGATTCAGGGCATGAGTTTCAGGGCATTAGATTCAGTGCCGGAGTTTCAAGGCATGAGATTCAGGGCATGAGTTTCAGTGCATGAGTTTCAGTGCATGAGTTTGAGGGAAGGAGTTTCAAGGCATGAGATTAAGGGCATGAGTTTCAGGGCATGAGATTCAGGGCCGGAATTTCAGGGCATGTGATTCAGATAATGAGTTTCTGGTCAGATGATTCAGGGCAGGAGATTTTGGGCATGCGATCAGGGCATGAGATTCAGGACAGGATTTCAGGGCATGTGATTCAGATAATGAGTTTCTGGGCAGATGATTCAGGGCAGGAGTATTAGGGCATGAGATTCAGGGCATCAGTTTCAGGGCAGGAGTTTCAGTGCATGAGTTTCACGGTATGAGATTCAGGGCATGAGATTCAGGGCATGAGTTTCAAGGCAGGAGATTCAGGGCAGGAGATTCAGGGCATGAGATTCGGGGCTTGAGTTTCAAGCAGGTGTTTTAGGCATGTATTTCAGTGCAGGAGTTTCAGGGCATGAGATTCAGGGGATGAGCTTCAGGGCAGGAATTTCAGGGCATGATATTCAGGGCATGTGTTTAGGGCAGGTGTTTTAGGGCACGTATTTCAGTGCAGGAGTTTCAGGGCTGGAGATTCAGAGCATGAGTTTCACTGCATGAGTTTGAGGGCAGGAGTTTCACGGCATGAGATTCAGGGCATGAATTTCAGGGCATAATTTTCAGGGCATGAGATTCACGACATGAGTTTCAGGGCATGGGTTTCAGGTCTGTGGTTTCAGGGCTGAGATTCAGGGCAGCAGTTTCAGGGCAGGAGATTCAGGGCAGAAGATTCAGGGCAGGTGTTTCAGTGCAAGAGTTTCAGTGCAAGAGTTTCAGAGCATGTCTTTCAGTGCATGCGTTTCAGGGCAGGAGTTTCAGAGCTTGAGATTCAGGGCATGAGTTTCAGGGCAGGAGATTCACGGCTTGAGTTTAAGGTCATGAGATTTAGCGCATGAGATTCAGTGCATGAGTTCAGGGCAGAAGTTTCAGGGCATGAGATTCAGGGCATGAGTTTCAGGGCAGGAGATTCACGGCTTGAGTTTAAGGTCATGAGATTTAGTGCATGAGATTCAGTGCATGAGTTTCAGGGCAGAAGTTTCAGGGCATCAGATTCAGAGCGTGAGTATCAGGGCATGAGTTTCAGTGAAGGAGTTTCAGGGCAAGTAATTCAGGGCATGAGTTTCAGGGTATGAGATTCATGGGATGATATTCAGGGCAGCAGTTTCAAGGCATGAGATTCAGGGCATGAGTTTCAGTGCATGAGCTTCAGTGCATGATTTTAAGGGCATGAGTTTCAAGGCATGAGATTCAGGGCATGAGTTTCAGGGCATGAGATTCAGTGCATGAGTTTCAGGGCAGAAGTTTCAGGGCATCAGATTCAGGGCATGAGTTTCAGGGCATGAGTTTCAGTGAAGGAGTTTCAGGGCATGTAATTCAGGGCATGAGTTTCAGGATATGAGATTCATGGCATGATATTCAGGGCAGCAGTTTCAGGGCATGAGGTTCAGGACATGCGTTTCAGTGCAGTAGTTTCAGGGCATGAGATTCAGGGCAGGAATTTCAGGGCATGTGATTCAGATAATAAGTATCTGGGCTGATGATTCAGGGCAGGAGTTTTTGGGCATGTGATTCAGGGCATAAGTTTCAGTGCATGTGCTTCAGGGCAGGAGTTTCAGGGTATGAGATTTAGGGTATGAATTTCAGTGCATGAGATTCAGGGCTTGAGTTTCAGGGCATGAGGTTCAGGGCATGAGTTTCAGTGCATGAGAATCAGGGCATCAGTTTCAGTGCAGGAGTTTCAGTTCATGAGTTGCACGGCATTAGATTCAGGTCATGAGTTTTAGGGTAGGTGTTTCTGTGCAAGAGTTTCAGTGCATGAGATTCAGGGGCACGAGTTTCAGGGCAGGAATTTCAGGGCATGACATTCAGGGCATGAGTTTCAGGGCAGGAGATTCACGGCTTGAGATGAAGGTCATGAGATTTAGCGCATGAGATTCAGCGCAGCAGGTTCAGAGCAGCAGTTTCAGGGCATGAGATTCAGGGCATGAGTTTCAGGGCATGAGCTTCATGGCGGAGTTTCAGGGTATGAGATTCCGGGCATGAGTTTCAGGGCAGGAGAATTAGGGCTTGAGTTTCTGAGCATGACATTCAGGGGATGAGTTTCAGTGCATGAATTTCAGGGCATGAGATTCAGGGCATGAGATTCAGGGCATGAGTTTCAGGACAGGAGATTCAGGGCATGAGTTTCAGTGCATGAGTTTGAAGCAGGGGTTTCACGGCATGAGATTCAGGGCATGAGTTTCAGGGCATTAGATTCAGGACATGAGTTTGAGGGCAGGAGTTTCAGGGCATGAGATTCAGGACATGAGTTTCAGGGCATGAGATTCAGTACATGAGTTTCAGGGCATGAGTGTCAGGTCTGTGGTTTCCGGGCATGAGATTCAGCGCAGCAGTTTCAGAGCAGCAGTTTCAGGGCATGAGATTCAGGACATGAGTTTCAGGGCAGGTGATTCAGGGCAGGAGTTTCAGGGTATGAGATTCAGGGAATGAGTTTCAGGGCGGGAGAATCAGGGCTTGAGTTTCAGAGCATGACATTCAGGGGATGAGTTTCAGTGCATGAATTTCAGGGCTAGAGTTTCAGGGCAGGTGATTCAGGGCAGGAGTTTCAGGGTATGAGATTCAGGGCATGAGCTTCAGGGCAGGAGAATCAGGGCTTGAGTTTCAGAGCATGACATTCAGGGGATGAGTTTCAGTGCATGAATTTCAGGGCTAGAGTTTCAGGGCATGAGATTCAGGGCATGAGATTCAGGGCATGAGTTTCAGGACAGGAGATTCAGGGCATGAGTTTCAGTGCATGAGATTCAGGTCTGTGGTTTCAGGGCTTGAGATTCAGGGCAGCAGTTTCAGGGCAGGATTTTCATGGCAGGAGTTTCAGGGGATGAGATTCAGGGCATGAGTTTCAGGGCATGAGATTCAGTACATGAGTTTCAGGGCATGAGTTTCAGGTCTGTGGTTTCGGGGCTTGAGATTCAGCGCAGCAGTTTCAGAGCAGCAGTTTCAGGGCATGAGATTCAGGGCATGAGTTTCAGGGCAGGTGATTCAGGGCGGGAGAATCAGGGCTTGAGTTTCAGAGCATTGCATTCAGGGGATGAGTTTCAGTGCATGAATTTCAGGGCATGAGATTCAGGGCATGAGATTCAGGGCATTAGTTTCAGGACAGGAGATTCAGGGCATGAGTTTCAGTGCATGAGTTTGAGGGCATGGGTTTCACGGCATGAGATTCAGGACATGAGTTTCAGGGCATGAGTTCCAGGACTGTGGTTTCAGGGCTTGAGATTCAGGGCAGCAGTTTCAGGGCAGGAGTTTCATGGCAGGAGTTTCAGGGCATAAGATTCAGGCCAAGAGTTTCATGGCAGGAGTTTCAGTGCAGGAGTTTCAGGTCATGAGATTCAGGGCATGAGTTTCAGGGCAGGAATTTCAGGGCATGAGATTCAGGGAATGAGTTTTAGGGTAGGTGTTTCAGTGCAAGAGTTTCAGGGCATGAGATTCAGGGCATGAGTATCAGGGCAGGAATTTCAGGGCATGACATTCAGGGCACGTGTTTTAGGGCAGGTGTTTCAGTGCAAGAGTTTGAGGGCATGAGATTCAGGGCATGAGCTTCAAGGCAGGAGATTCAGGGCAGGAGATTCAGGGCATGAGATTCGAGGCTTGAGTTTCAAGGCAGGTGTTTTAGGGCACGTGTTTCACTGCAGGAGTTTCAGGGCATGAGTTTCAGTGCATGAGTTTGAGGGCAGGAGTTTCAAGGCATGAGATTCAGGGCATGAGTTTCAGGGCATGAGATTCAGGACAAGAGTTTCAGGGCATGAGTTTCAGGTCTGTGGTTTCAGGGCTTGAGATTCAGGGCAGCAGTTTCAGGGCAGGATTTTCATGGCAGGAGTTTCAGGGCATGAGATTCAGGGCATGAGTTTCAGGGCAGGAGAATCAGGGCTTGAGTTTCAGAGCATGACATTCAGGGGAGGAGTTTCAGGGCATGAGATTCAGGGCATGAGATTAAGGGCATGAGTTTCAGGACAGGAGATTCAGGGCATGTGTTTCAGTGCATGAGTTTGAGGGCAGGAGTTTCACGGCATGAGATTCAGGGCATGAGTTTCAGGGCATGAGTTTCAGAGCATGAGATTCAGGACATGAGTTTCAGGGCTTGTGTTCCAGGTCTGTGGTTTCAGGGCTTGAGATTCAGGGCAGCAGTTTCAGGGCAGGAGTTTCATGGCAGGAGTTTCAGGGCATGAGATTCAGGGCGAGAGTTTCATGGCAGGAGTTTCAGTGCAGGAGTTTCAGGGCATGAGATTCAGGGCATGAGTTTCAGGGCAGGAATTTCAGGGCATGAGATTCAGGGCATGAGTTTTAGGGTAGGTGTTTCAGTGCAAGAGTTTCAGGGCATGAGATTCAGGGCATGAGTTTCAGGGCAGGAATTTCAGGGCATGAGATTCAGGGCATGAGTTTCAAGGCAGGAGATTCAGGGCAGGAGATTCAGGGCATGAGATTCGAGGCTTGAGTTTCAAGGCAGGTGTTTTAGGGCACGTGTTTCACTGCAGGAGTTTCAGGGCAAAATATTCAGAGCATGAGATCCAGTGCATGAGTTTGAGGGCAGGAGTTTCACGGCATGAGATTCAGGGCATGAGTTTCAGGGCATGAGATTCAGGACATGAGTTTCAAGGCATGGGTTTCAGGTCTGTGGTTTCAGGGCTTGAGATTCAGGGCAGCAGTTTCAGGGCAGGAGATTCAGGGAAGGAGATTCAGGGCAGGTGTTTCAGTGCAAGTGTTTCAGTGCAAGAGTTTCAGGGCATGTCTTTCAGTGCATGAGTTTCAGGGCAGGAGTTTCAGAGCATGACATTCAGGGCATGAGTTTCAAGGCAGAGAATTCACGGCTTGAGTTTAAGGTCGTGAGATTTAGCGCATGAGATTCAGTGCATGAGTTTCAGGGCAGAAGTTTCAGGGCATGAGATTCAGGGCATGAGTTTCAGGGCAGGAGAATCAGGGCTTGAGTTTAAGGGCATGAGATTCAGGGCATGAGTTTATGGGCATGAGTTTCAGGGCAGGAGTTTCAGGGCGTGAGTTTCAGGATATGAGATTCATGGCATGAGTTTCAGTGCAGGAGTTTCAGGGCATGAGATTCAGGGCATGAGTTTCAGGGCATGAGATTCAGTGCAGGAGTTTCAAGGCATGAGATTCAGGGCATGAGTTTCAGTGCATGAGTTTCAGTGCATGAGTTTGAGGGCAGGAGTTTCAAGGCATGAGATTCAGGGCATGAGTTTCAGGGCATGACATTCAGGGCAGGAATTTCAGGGCATGTGATGCAGATAATGAGTTTCAGGGCAGATGATTCAGGGCAGGAGTTTTAGGGCATGTGATTCAGGGAATGAGTTTCAGTGCATGAGTTTCAGGGCAGGAGTTTCAGGGTTGAGATTTAGGGCATGAGATTCAGGGCATGAGATTCAGGGCATGAGTTTCAGGGCATGAGATTCAGGACATGAGTTTCAGGGCATGAGTTCCAGGACTGTGGTTTCAGGGCTTGAGATTCAGGGCAGCAGTTTCAGGGCAGGAGTTTCATGGCAGGAGTTTCAGGGCATGAGATTCAGGCCAAGAGTTTCATGGCAGGAGATTCAGTGCAGGAATTTCAGGGCATGAGATTCAGGGCATGAGTTTCAGGGCAGGAATTTCAGGGCATGAGATTCAGGGCATGAGTTTTAGGGTAGGTGTTTCAGTGCAAGAGTTTCAGGGCATGAGATTCAGGGCATGAGTATCAGGGCAGGAATTTCAGGGTATGACATTCAGGGCATGTGTTTTAGGGCAGGTGTTTCAGTGCAAGAGTTTGAGGGCATGAGATTCAGGGCATGAGCTTCAAGGCAGGAGATTCAGGGCAGGAGATTCAGGGCATGAGATTCGAGGCTTGAGTTTCAAGGCAGGTGTTTTAGGGCACGTGTTTCACTGCAGGAGTTTCAGGGCATGAGATTCAGTGCAGGAGTTTCAAGGCATGAGATTCAGGGCATGAGTTTCAGTGCATGAGTTTCAGTGCATGAGTTTGAGGGCAGGAGTTTCAAGGCATGAGATTCAGGGCATGAGTTTCAGGGCATGAGATTCAGGACAAGAGTTTCAGGGCATGAGTTTCAGGTCTGTGGTTTCAGGGCTTGAGATTCAGGGCAGGATTTTCATGGCAGGAGTTCCGGGCATGAGATTCAGGGCATGAGTTTCAGGGCAGGAGAATCAGGGCTTGAGTTTCAGAGCATGACATTCAGGGGATGACTTTCAGGGCATGAGATTCAGGGCATGAGATTAAGGGCATGAGTTTCAGGACAGGAGATTCAGGGCATGTGTTTCAGTGCATGAGTTTGAGGGCAGGAGTTTCACGGCATGAGATTCAGGGCATGAGTTTCAGGGCATGAGTTTCAGAGCATGAGATTCAGGACATGAGTTTTAGGGTAGGTGTTTCAGTGCAAGAGTTTCAGGGCATGAGTATCAGGGCAGGAATTTCAGGGCAGGAATTTCAGGGCATGAGATTCAGGGCATGAGTTTTAGGGTAGGTGTTTCAGTGCAAGAGTTTCAGGGCATGAGTATCAGGGCAGGAATTTCAGGGCATGACATTCAGGGCATGTGTTTTAGGGCAGGTGTTTCAGTGCAAGAGTTTGAGGGCATGAGTTTCAAGGCAGGAGATTCAGGGCATGAGATTCGAGGCTTGAGTTTCAAGGCAGGTGTTTTAGGGCACGTGTTTCACTGCAGGAGTTTCAGGGCAAGATATTCAGAGCATGAGATCCAGTGCATGAGTTTGAGGGCAGGAATTTCACGGCATGAGATTCAGGGCATGAGTTTCAGGGCATGAGATTCAGGACATGAGTTTCAAGGCATGGGTTTCAGGTCTGTGGTTTCAGGGCTTGAGATTCAGGGCAGCAGTTTCAGGGCAGGAGATTCAGGGCAGGAGATTCAGGGCAGGTGTTTCAGTGCACGTGTTTCAGTGCAAGAGTTTCAGGGCATGTCTTTCAGTGCATGAGTTTCAGGGCAGGAGTTTCAGAGCATGAGATTCAGGGCATGAGTTTCAGGGCAGAAGTTTCAGGGCGTGAGTTTCAGGATATGAGATTCATGGCATGAGTTTCAGTGCAGGAGTTTCAGGGCATGAGATTCAGGGCATGAGTTTCAGGGCATGAGATTCAGTGCAGGAGTTTCAAGGCATGAGATTCAGGGCATGAGTTTCAGTGCATGAGTTTCAGTGCATGAGTTTGAGGGCAGGAGTTTCAAGGCATGAGATTCAGGGCATGAGTTTCAGGGCATGACATTCAGGGCAGGAATTTCAGGGCATGTGATGCAGATAATGAGTTTCTGGGCAGATGATTCAGGGCAGGAGTTTTAGGGCATGTGATTCAGGGAATGAGTTTCAGTGCATGAGTTTCAGGGCAGGAGTTTCAGGGAGCAGTTTCAGGGCATGAGATTCAGGGCATGAGATTCAGGGCAGGAGTTTCAGGGTATGAGATTCAGGGCATGAGATTCAGGGCGGGAGAATCAGGGCTTGAGTTTCAGAGCATGGCATTCAGGGGATGAGTTTCAGTGCATGAATTTCAGGGCATGAGATTCAGGGCATGAGATTCAGGGCATTAGTTTCAGGACAGGAGATTCAGGGCATGAGTTTCAGTGCATGAGTTTGAGGGCAGGGTTTTCACGGCATGAGATTCAGGGCATGAGATTCAGGGCATGAGTTTCAGGGCATGAGATTCAGGGCATGAGTTTTAGGGTAGGTGTTTCAGTGCAAGAGTTTCAGGGCATGAGATTCAGGGCATGAGTTTCAGGGCATGACATTCAGGGCAGGAATTTCAGGGCATGTGATGCAGATAATGAGTTTCAGGGCAGATGATTCAGGGCAGGAGTTTTAGGGCATGTGATTCAGGGAATGAGTTTCAGTGCATGAGTTTCAGGGCAGGAGTTTCAGGGTTGAGATTTAGGGCATGAGATTCAGGGCATGAGATTCAGGGCATGAGTTTCAGGGCATGAGATTCAGGACATGAGTTTCAGGGCATGAGATTCGAGGCTTGAGTTTCAAGGCAGGTGTTTTAGGGCACGTGTTTCACTGCAGGAGTTTCAGGGCAAGATATTCAGAGCATGAGATCCAGTGCATGAGTTTGAGGGCAGGAGTTTCACGGCATGAGATTCAGGGCAGGAGATTCAGGGCAGGAGATTCAGGGCAGGTGTTTCAGTGCAAGTGTTTCAGTGCAAGAGTTTCAGGGCATGTCTTTCAGTGCATGAGTTTCAGGGCAGGAGTTTCAGAGCATGACATTCAGGGCATGAGTTTCAGGGCAGAGAATTCACGGCTTGAGTTTAAGGTCGTGAGATTTAGCGCATGAGATTCAGTGCATGAGTTTCAGGGCAGAAGTTTCAGGGCATGAGATTCAGGGCATGAGTTTCAGGGCAGGAGAATCAGGGCTTGAGTTTAAGGGCATGAGATTCAGGGCATGAGTTTATGGGCATGAGTTTCAGGGCAGGAGTTTCAGGGCGTGAGTTTCAGGATATGAGATTCATGGCATGAGTTTCAGTGCAGGAGTTTCAGGGCATGAGATTCAGGGCATGAGTTTCAGGGCATGAGATTCAGTGCAGGAGTTTCAAGGCATGAGATTCAGGGCATGAGTTTCAGTGCATGAGTTTGAGGGCAGGAGTTTCAAGGCATGAGATTCAGGGCATGAGTTTCAGGGCATGACATTCAGGGCAGGAATTTCAGGGCATGTGATGCAGATAATGAGTTTCAGGGCAGATGATTCAGGGCAGGAGTTTTAGGGCATGTGATTCAGGGAATGAGTTTCAGTGCATGAGTTTCAGGGCAGGAGTTTCAGGGTTGAGATTTAGGGCATGAGATTCAGGGCATGAGATTCAGGGCATGAGTTTCAGGGCATGAGATTCAGGACATGAGTTTCAGGGCATGAGTTCCAGGACTGTGGTTTCAGGGCTTGAGATTCAGGGCAGCAGTTTCAGGGCAGGAGTTTCATGGCAGGAGTTTCAGGGCATGAGATTCAGGGCAAGAGTTTCATGGCAGGAGTTTCAGTGCAGGAATTTCAGGGCATGAGATTCAGGGCATGAGTTTCAGGGCAGGAATTTCAGGGCATGAGATTCAGGGCATGAGTTTTAGGGTAGGTGTTTCAGTGCAAGAGTTTCAGGGCATGAGATTCAGGGCATGAGTATCAGGGCAGGAATTTCAGGGTATGACATTCAGGGCATGTGTTTTAGGGCAGGTGTTTCAGTGCAAGAGTTTGAGGGCATGAGATTCAGGGCATGAGCTTCAAGGCAGGAGATTCAGGGCAGGAGATTCAGGGCATGAGATTCGAGGCTTGAGTTTCAAGGCAGGTGTTTTAGGGCACGTGTTTCACTGCAGGAGTTTCAGGGCACGAGATTCAGTGCAGGAGTTTCAAGGCATGAGATTCAGGGCATGAGTTTCAGTGCATGAGTTTCAGTGCATGAGTTTGAGGGCAGGAGTTTCAAGGCATGAGATTCAGGGCATGAGTTTCAGGGCATGAGATTCAGGACAAGAGTTTCAGGGCATGAGTTTCAGGTCTGTGGTTTCAGGGCTTGAGATTCAGGGCAGCAGTTTCAGGGCAGGATTTTCATGGCAGGAGTTTCAGGGCATGAGATTCAGGGCATGAGTTTCAGGGCAGGAGTTTCAGGGCATGAGATTCAGGGCATGAGTTTCAGGGCATGAGATTCAGTGCAGGAGTTTCAAGGCATGAGATTCAGGGCATGAGTTTCAGTGCATGAGTTTCAGTGCATGAGGTTGAGGGCAGGAGTTTCAAGGCATGAGATTCAGGGCATGAGTTTCAGGGCATGACATTCAGGGCAGGAATTTCAGGGCATGTGATGCAGATAATGAGTTTCAGGGCAGATGATTCAGGGCAGGAGTTTTAGGGCATGTGATTCAGGGAATGAGTTTCAGTGCATGAGTTTCAGGGCAGGAGGTTCAGGGTTGAGATTTAGGGCATGAGATTCAGGGCATGAGATTCAGGGCATGAGTTTCAGGGCATGAGATTCAGGACATGAGTTTCAGGGCATGAGTTCCAGGACTGTGGTTTCAGGGCTTGAGATTCAGGGCAGCAGTTTCAGGGCAGGAGTTTCATGGCAGGAGTTTCAGGGCATGAGATTCAGGCCAAGAGTTTCATGGCAGGAATTTCAGTGCAGGAATTTCAGGGCATGAGATTCAGGGCATGAGTTTCAGGGCAGGAATTTCAGGGCATGAGATTCAGGGCATGAGTTTTAGGGTAGGTGTTTCAGTGCAAGAGTTTCAGGGCATGAGATTCAGGGCATGAGTATCAGGGCAGGAATTTCAGGGTATGACATTCAGGGCATGTGTTTTAGGGCAGGTGTTTCAGTGCAAGAGTTTGAGGGCATGAGATTCAGGGCATGAGCTTCAAGGCAGGAGATTCAGGGCAGGAGATTCAGGGCATGAGATTCGAGGCTTGAGTTTCAAGGCAGGTGTTTTAGGGCACGTGTTTCACTGCAGGAGTTTCAGGGCATGAGATTCAGTGCAGGAGTTTCAAGGCATGAGATTCAGGGCATGAGTTTCAGTGCATGAGTTTCAGTGCATGAGTTTGAGGGCAGGAGTTTCAAGGCATGAGATTCAGGGCATGAGTTTCAGGGCATGAGATTCAGGGCAAGAGTTTCAGGGCATGAGTTTCAGGTCTGTGGTTTCAGGGCTTGAGATTCAGGGCAGCAGTTTCAGGGCAGGATTTTCATGGCAGGAGTTTCAGGGCATGAGATTCAGGGCATGAGTTTCAGGGCAGGAGAATCAGGGCTTGAGTTTCAGAGCATGACATTCAGGGGATGACTTTCAGGGCATGAGATTCAGGGCATGAGATTAAGGGCATGAGTTTCAGGACAGGAGATTCAGGGCATGTGTTTCAGTGCATGAGTTTCAGGGCAGGAATTTCAGGGCATGACATTCAGGGCATGTGTTTTAGGGCAGGTGTTTCAGTGCAAGAGTTTGAGGGCATGAGTTTCAAGGCAGGAGATTCAGGGCATGAGATTCGAGGCTTGAGTTTCAAGGCAGGTGTTTTAGGGCACGTGTTTCACTGCAGGAGTTTCAGGGCAAGATATTCAGAGCATGAGATCCAGTGCATGAGTTTGAGGGCAGGAATTTCACGGCATGAGATTCAGGGCATGAGTTTCAGGGCATGAGATTCAGGACATGAGTTTCAAGGCATGGGTTTCAGGTCTGTGGTTTCAGGGCTTGAGATTCAGGGCAGCAGTTTCAGGGCAGGAGATTCAGGGCAGGAGATTCAGGGCAGGTGTTTCAGTGCACGTGTTTCAGTGCAAGAGTTTCAGGGCATGTCTTTCAGTGCATGAGTTTCAGGGCAGGAGTTTCAGAGCATGAGATTCAGGGCATGAGTTTCAGGGCAGAGAATTGACGGCTTGAGTTTAAGGTCGTGAGATTTAGCGCATGAGATTCAGTGCATGAGTTTCAGGGCAGAAGTTTCAGGGCATGAGATTCAGGGCATGAGTTTCAGGGCAGGAGAATCAGGGCTTGAGTTTAAGGGCATGAGATTCAGGGCATGAGTTTATGGGCATGAGTTTCAGTGCAGGAGTTTCAGGGCATGAGATTCAGGGCATGAGTTTCAGGGCATGAGATTCAGTGCAGGAGTTTCAAGGCATGAGATTCAGGGCATGAGTTTCAGTGCATGAGTTTCAGTGCATGAGTTTGAGGGCAGGAGTTTCAAGGCATGAGATTCAGGGCATGAGTTTCAGGGCATGACATTCAGGGCAGGAATTTCAGGGCATGTGATGCAGATAATGAGTTTCTGGGCAGATGATTCAGGGCAG
Source organism: Mobula birostris (assembly GCF_030028105.1). Taxonomy (NCBI): domain Eukaryota; kingdom Metazoa; phylum Chordata; class Chondrichthyes; order Myliobatiformes; family Myliobatidae; genus Mobula; species Mobula birostris. Next base: position 49,097 of record NW_027274293.1, on the reverse strand, counting down.
GAGTTTTAGGGCATGTGATTCAGGGAATGAGTTTCAGTGCATGAGTTTCAGGGCAGGAGTTTCAGGGAGCAGTTTCAGGGCATGAGATTCAGGGCATGAGATTCAGGACAAGAGTTTCAGGGCATAAGTTTCAGGTCTGTGGTTTCAGGGCTTGAGATTCAGGGCAGCAGTTTCAGGGCAGGATTTTCATTGCAGGAGTTTCAGGGCATGAGATTCAGGGCATGAGTTTCAGGGCAGGAGAATCAGGGCTTGAGTTTCAGAGCATGACATTCAGGGGATGACTTTCAGGGCATGAGATTCAGGGCATGTGTTTCAGTGCATGAGTTTGAGGGCAGGAGTTTCACGGCATGAGATTCAGGGCATGAGTTTCAGGTCATGAGTTTCAGAGCATGAGATTCAGGACATGAGTTTCAGGGCATGTGTTCCAGGTCTGTGGTTTCAGGGCTTGAGATTCAGGGCAGCAGTTTCAGGGCAGGAGTTTCATGGCAGGAGTTTCAGGGCATGAGATTAAGGGCGAGAGTTTCATGGCAGGAGTTTCAGTGCAGGAGTTTCAGGGCATGAGATTCAGGGCATGAGTTTCAGGGCAGGAATTTCAGGGCATGAGATTCAGAGCATGAGTTTTAGGGTAGGTGTTTCAGTGCAAGAGTTTCAGGGCATGAGTATCAGGGCAGGAATTTCAGAGCATGACATTCAGGGCATGTGTTTTAGGGCAGGTGTTTCAGTGCAAGAGTTTGAGGGCATGAGTTTCAAGGCAGGAGATTCAGGGTATGAGATTCGAGGCTTGAGTTTCAAGGCAGGTGTTTTAGGGCACGTGTTTCACTGCAGGAGTTTCAGGGCAAGATATTCAGAGCATGAGATCCAGTGCATGAGTTTGAGGGCAGGAATTTCACGGCATGAGATTCAGGGCATGAGTTTCAGGGCATGAGATTCAGGACATGAGTTTCAAGGCATGGGTTTCAGGTCTGTGGTTTCAGGGCTTGAGATTCAGGGCAGCAGTTTCAGGGCAGGAGATTCAGGGCAGGAGATTCAGGGCAGGTGTTTCAGTGCACGTGTTTCAGTGCAAGAGTTTCAGGGCATGTCTTTCAGTGCATGAGTTTCAGGGCAGGAGTTTCAGAGCATGAGATTCAGGGCATGAGTTTCAGGGCAGAGAATTCACGGCTTGAGTTTAAGGTCGTGAGATTTAGCGCATGAGATTCAGTGCATGAGTTTCAGGGCAGAAGTTTCAGGGCATGAGATTCAGGGCATGAGTTTCAGGGCAGGAGAATCAGGGCTTGAGTTTAAGGGCATGAGATTCAGGGCATGAGTTTATGGGCATGAGTTTCAGTGCAGGAGTTTCAGGGCATGAGATTCAGGGCATGAGTTTCAGGGCATGAGATTCAGTGCAGGAGTTTCAAGGCATGAGATTCAGGGCATGAGTTTCAGTGCATGAGTTTCAGTGCATGAGTTTGAGGGCAGGAGTTTCAAGGCATGAGATTCAGGGCATGAGTTTCAGGGCATGACATTCAGGGCAGGAATTTCAGGGCATGTGATGCAGATAATGAGTTTCTGGGCAGATGATTCAGGGCAGGAGTTTTAGGGCATGTGATTCAGGGAATGAGTTTCAGTGCATGAGTTTCAGGGCAGGAGTTTCAGGGAGCAGTTTCAGGGCATGAGATTCAGGGCATGAGATTCAGGGCAGGTGATTCAGGGCAGGAGTTTCAGGGTATGAGATTCAGGACATGAGATTCAGGGCGGGAGAATCAGGGCTTGAGTTTCAGAGCATTGCATTCAGGGGATGAGTTTCAGTGCATGAATTTCAGGGCATGAGATTCAGGGCATGAGATTCAGGGCATGAGTTTCAGGGCATGGGATTCAGGACATGAGTTTCAGGGCATGAGTTCCAGGACTGTGGTTTCAGGGCTTGAGATTCAGGGCAGCAGTTTCAGGGCAGGAGTTTCATGGCAGGAGTTTCAGGGCATAAGATTCAGGCCAAGAGTTTCATGGCAGGAGTTTCAGTGCAGGAGTTTCAGGGCATGAGTTTCAGGTCTGTGGTTTCAGGGCTTGAGATTCAGGGCAGCAGTTTCAGGGCAGGATTTTCATTGCAGGAGTTTCAGGGCATGAGATTCAGGGCATGAGTTTCAGGGCAGGAGAATCAGGGCTTGAGTTTCAGAGCATGACATTCAGGGGATGACTTTCAGGGCATGAGATTCAGGGCATGTGTTTCAGTGCATGAGTTTGAGGGCAGGAGTTTCACGGCATGAGATTCAGGGCATGAGTTTCAGGGCATGAGTTTCAGAGCATGAGATTCAGGACATGAGTTTCAGGGCATGTGTTCCAGGTATGTGGTTTCAGGGCTTGAGATTCAGGGCAGCAGTTTCAGGGCAGGAGTTTCATGGCAGGAGTTTCAGGGCATGAGATTAAGGGCGAGAGTTTCATGGCAGGAGTTTCAGTGCAGGAGTTTCAGGGCATGAGATTCAGGGCATGAGTTTCAGGGCAGGAATTTCAGGGCATGAGATTCAGAGCATGAGTTTTAGGGTAGGTGTTTCAGTGCAAGAGTTTCAGGGCATGAGTATCAGGGCAGGAATTTCAGAGCATGACATTCAGGGCATGTGTTTTAGGGCAGGTGTTTCAGTGCAAGAGTTTGAGGGCATGAGTTTCAAGGCAGGAGATTCAGGGTATGAGATTCGAGGCTTGAGTTTCAAGGCAGGTGTTTTAGGGCACGTGTTTCACTGCAGGAGTTTCAGGGCAAGATATTCAGAGCATGAGATCCAGTGCATGAGTTTGAGGGCAGGAATTTCACGGCATGAGATTCAGGGCATGAGTTTCAGGGCATGAGATTCAGGACATGAGTTTCAAGGCATGGGTTTCAGGTCTGTGGTTTCAGGGCTTGAGATTCAGGGCAGCAGTTTCAGGGCAGGAGATTCAGGGCAGGAGATTCAGGGCAGGTGTTTCAGTGCACGTGTTTCAGTGCAAGAGTTTCAGGGCATGTCTTTCAGTGCATGAGTTTCAGGGCAGGAGTTTCAGAGCATGAGATTCAGGGCATGAGTTTCAGGGCAGAGAATTCACGGCTTGAGTTTAAGGTCGTGAGATTTAGCGCATGAGATTCAGTGCATGAGTTTCAGGGCAGAAGTTTCAGGGCATGAGATTCAGGGCATGAGTTTCAGGGCAGGAGAATCAGGGCTTGAGTTTAAGGGCATGAGATTCAGGGCATGAGTTTATGGGCATGAGTTTCAGTGCAGGAGTTTCAGGGCATGAGATTCAGGGCATGAGTTTCAGGGCATGAGATTCAGTGCAGGAGTTTCAAGGCATGAGATTCAGGGCATGAGTTTCAGTGCATGAGTTTCAGTGCATGAGTTTGAGGGCAGGAGTTTCAAGGCATGAGATTCAGGGCATGAGTTTCAGGGCATGACATTCAGGGCAGGAATTTCAGGGCATGTGATGCAGATAATGAGTTTCTGGGCAGATGATTCAGGGCAGGAGTTTTAGGGCATGTGATTCAGGGAATGAGTTTCAGTGCATGAGTTTCAGGGCAGGAGTTTCAGGGAGCAGTTTCAGGGCATGAGATTCAGGGCATGAGATTCAGGGCAGGTGATTCAGGGCAGGAGTTTCAGGGTATGAGATTCAGGACATGAGATTCAGGGCGGGAGAATCAGGGCTTGAGTTTCAGAGCATTGCATTCAGGGGATGAGTTTCAGTGCATGAATTTCAGGGCATGAGATTCAGGGCATGAGATTCAGGGCATTAGTTTCAGGACAGAAGATTCAGGGCATGAGTTTCAGTGCATGAGTTTGAGGGCAGGGGTTTCACGGCATGAGATTCAGGGCATGAGATTCAGGGCATGAGTTTCAGGGCATGGGATTCAGGACATGAGTTTCAGGGCATGAGTTCCAGGACTGTGGTTTCAGGGCTTGAGATTCAGGGCAGCAGTTTCAGGGCAGGAGTTTCATGGCAGGAGTTTCAGGGCATAAGATTCAGGCCAAGAGTTTCATGGCAGGAGTTTCAGTGCAGGAGTTTCAGGTCATGAGATTCAGGGCATGAGTTTCAGGGCAGGAATTTCAGGGCATGAGATTCAGGGAATGAGTTTTAGGGTAGGTGTTTCAGTGCTAGAGTTTCAGGGCATGAGATTCAGGGCATGAGTATCAGGGCAGGAATTTCAGGGCATGACATTCAGGGCATGTGTTTTAGGGCAGGTGTTTCAGTGCAAGAGTTTGAGGGCATGAGATTCAGGGCATGAGCTTCAAGGCAGGAGATTCAGGGCAGGAGATTCAGGGCATGAGATTCGAGGCTTGAGTTTCAAGGCAGGTGTTTTAGGGCACGTGTTTCACTGCAGGAGTTTCAGGGCATGAGATTCAGTGCAGGAGTTTCAAGGCATGAGATTCAGGGCATGAGTTTCAGTGCATGAGTTTCAGTGCATGAGTTTGAGGGCAGGAGTTTCAAGGCATGAGATTCAGGGCATGAGTTTCAGGGCATGAGATTCAGGACAAGAGTTTCAGGGCATGAGTTTCAGGTCTGTGGTTTCAGGGCTTGAGATTCAGGGCATGAGTTTCAGGGCAGGAGAATCAGGGCTTGAGTTTCAGAGCATGACATTCAGGGGATAAGTTTCAGGGCATGAGATTCAGGGCATGAGATTATGGGCATGAGTTTCAGGACAGGAGATTCAGGGCATGTGTTTCAGTGCATGAGTTTGAGGGCAGGAGTTTCACGGCATGAGATTCAGGGCATGAGTTTCAGGGCATGAGTTTCAGAGCATGAGATTCAGGACATGAGTTTCAGGGCATGTGTTCCAGGTCTGTGGTTTCAGGGCATGAGATTCAGGGCGAGAGTTTCATGGCAGGAGTTTCAGTGCAGGAGTTTCAGGGCATGAGATTCAGGGCATGAGTTTCAGGGCAGGAATTTCAGGGCATGAGATTCAGGGCATGAGTTTTAGGGTAGGTGTTTCAGTGCAGGAGTTTCAGGGCATGAGATGCAGGGCATGAGTTTCAGGGCAGGAATTTCAGGGCATGAGATTCAGGGTATGAGTTTCAAGGCAGGAGATTCAGGGCAAGAGATTCAGGGCATGAGATTCGAGGCTTGAGTTTCAAGGCAGGTGTTTTAGGGCACGTGTTTCACTGCAGGAGTTTCAGGGCAAGATATTCAGAGCATGAGATCCAGTGCATGAGTTTGAGGGCAGGAGTTTCACGGCATGAGATTCAGGGCATGAGTTTCAGGGCATGAGATTCAGGACATGAGTTTCAAGGCATGGGTTTCAGGTCTGTGGTTTCAGGGCTTGAGATTCAGGGCAGCAGTTTCAGGGCAGGAGATTCAGGGCAGGAGATTCAGGGCAGGTGTTTCAGTGCAAGTGTTTCAGTGCAAGAGTTTCAGGGCATGTCTTTCAGTGCATGAGTTTCAGGGCAGGAGTTTCAGAGCATGACATTCAGGGCATGAGTTTCAGGGCAGAGAATTCACGGCTTGAGTTTAAGGTCGTGAGATTTAGCGCATGAGATTCAGTGCATGAGTTTCAGGGCAGAAGTTTCAGGGCATGAGATTCAGGGCATGAGTTTCAGGGCGGGAGAATCAGGGCTTGAGTTTCAGAGCATTGCATTCAGGGGATGAGTTTCAGTGCATGAATTTCAGGGCATGAGATTCAGGGCATGAGATTCAGGGCATTAGTTTCAGGACAGAAGATTCAGGGCATGAGTTTCAGTGCATGAGTTTGAGGGCAGGGGTTTCACGGCATGAGATTCAGGGCATGAGATTCAGGGCATGAGTTTCAGGGCATGGGATTCAGGACATGAGTTTCAGGGCATGAGTTCCAGGACTGTGGTTTCAGGGCTTGAGATTCAGGGCAGCAGTTTCAGGGCAGGAGTTTCATGGCAGGAGTTTCAGGGCATAAGATTCAGGCCAAGAGTTTCATGGCAGGAGTTTCAGTGCAGGAGTTTCAGGTCATGAGATTCAGGGCATGAGTTTCAGGGCAGGAATTTCAGGGCATGAGATTCAGGGAATGAGTTTTAGGGTAGGTGTTTCAGTGCTAGAGTTTCAGGGCATGAGATTCAGGGCATGAGTATCAGGGCAGGAATTTCAGGGCATGACATTCAGGGCATGTGTTTTAGGGCAGGTGTTTCAGTGCAAGAGTTTGAGGGCATGAGATTCAGGGCATGAGCTTCAAGGCAGGAGATTCAGGGCAGGAGATTCAGGGCATGAGATTCGAGGCTTGAGTTTCAAGGCAGGTGTTTTAGGGCACGTGTTTCACTGCAGGAGTTTCAGGGCATGAGATTCAGTGCAGGAGTTTCAAGGCATGAGATTCAGGGCATGAGTTTCAGTGCATGAGTTTGAGGGCAGGAGTTTCAAGGCATGAGATTCAGGGCATGAGTTTCAGGGCATGAGATTCAGGACAAGAGTTTCAGGGCATGAGTTTCAGGTCTGTGGTTTCAGGGCTTGAGATTCAGGGCATGAGTTTCAGGGCAGGAGAATCAGGGCTTGAGTTTCAGAGCATGACATTCAGGGGATAAGTTTCAGGGCATGAGATTCAGGGCATGAGATTATGGGCATGAGTTTCAGGACAGGAGATTCAGGGCATGTGTTTCAGTGCATGAGTTTGAGGGCAGGAGTTTCACGGCATGAGATTCAGGGCATGAGTTTCAGGGCATGAGTTTCAGAGCATGAGATTCAGGACATGAGTTTCAGGGCATGTGTTCCAGGTCTGTGGTTTCAGGGCTTGAGATTCAGGGCAGCAGTTTCAGGGCAGGAGTTTCATGGCAGGAGTTTCAGGGCATGAGATTCAGGGCGAGAGTTTCATGGCAGGAGTTTCAGTGCAGGAGTTTCAGGGCATGAGATTCAGGGCATGAGTTTCAGGGCAGGAATTTCAGGGCATGAGATTCAGGGCATGAGTTTTAGGGTAGGTGTTTCAGTGCAGGAGTTTCAGGGCATGAGATTCAGGGCATGAGTTTCAGGGCAGGAATTTCAGGGCATGAGATTCAGGGTATGAGTTTCAAGGCAGGAGATTCAGGGCAAGAGATTCAGGGCATGAGATTCGAGGCTTGAGTTTCAAGGCAGGTGTTTTAGGGCACGTGTTTCACTGCAGGAGTTTCAGGGCAAGATATTCAGAGCATGAGATCCAGTGCATGAGTTTGAGGGCAGGAGTTTCACGGCATGAGATTCAGGGCATGAGTTTCAGGGCATGAGATTCAGGACATGAGTTTCAAGGCATGGGTTTCAGGTCTGTGGTTTCAGGGCTTGAGATTCAGGGCAGCAGTTTCAGGGCAGGAGATTCAGGGCAGGAGATTCAGGGCAGGTGTTTCAGTGCAAGTGTTTCAGTGCAAGAGTTTCAGGGCATGTCTTTCAGTGCATGAGTTTCAGGGCAGGAGTTTCAGAGCATGACATTCAGGGCATGAGTTTCAGGGCAGAGAATTCACGGCTTGAGTTTAAGGTCGTGAGATTTAGCGCATGAGATTCAGTGCATGAGTTTCAGGGCAGAAGTTTCAGGGCATGAGATTCAGGGCATGAGTTTCAGGGCAGGAGAATCAGGGCTTGAGTTTAAGGGCATGAGATTCAGGGCATGAGTTTATGGGCATGAGTTTCAGGGCAGGAGTTTCAGGGCGTGAGTTTCAGGATATGAGATTCATGGCATGAGTTTCAGTGCAGGAGTTTCAGGGCATGAGATTCAGGGCATGAGTTTCAGGGCATGAGATTCAGTGCAGGAGTTTCAAGGCATGAGATTCAGGGCATGAGTTTCAGTGCATGAGTTTCAGTGCATGAGTTTGAGGGCAGGAGTTTCAAGGCATGAGATTCAGGGCATGAGTTTCAGGGCATGACATTCAGGGCAGAATTTCAGGGCATGTGATGCAGATAATGAGTTTCTGGCAGATGATTCAGGGCAGGAGTTTTAGGGCATGTGATTCAGGGAATGAGTTTCAGTGCATGAGTTTCAGGGCAGGAGTTTCAGGGAGCAGTTTCAGGGCATGAGATTCAGGGCATGAGATTCAGGGCAGGTGATTCAGGGCAGGAGTTTCAGGGTATGAGATTCAGGACATGAGATTCAGGGCGGGAGAATCAGGGCTTGAGTTTCAGAGCATTGCATTCAGGGGATGAGTTTCAGTGCATGAATTTCAGGGCATGAGATTCAGGGCATGAGATTCAGGGCATGAGTTTCAGGGCATGGGATTCAGGACATGAGTTTCAGGGCATGAGTTCCAGGACTGTGGTTTCAGGGCTTGAGATTCAGGGCAGCAGTTTCAGGGCAGGAGTTTCATGGCAGGAGTTTCAGGGCATAAGATTCAGGCAAGAGTTTCATGGCAGGAGTTTCAGTGCAGGAGTTTCAGGGCATGAGTTTCAGGTCTGTGGTTTCAGGGCTTGAGATTCAGGGCAGCAGTTTCAGGGCAGGATTTTCATTGCAGGAGTTTCAGGGCATGAGATTCAGGGCATGAGTTTCAGGGCAGGAGAATCAGGGCTTGAGTTTCAGAGCATGACATTCAGGGGATGACTTTCAGGGCATGAGATTCAGGGCATGTGTTTCAGTGCATGAGTTTGAGGGCAGGAGTTTCACGGCATGAGATTCAGGGCATGAGTTTCAGGGCATGAGTTTCAGAGCATGAGATTCAGGACATGAGTTTCAGGGCATGTGTTCCAGGTATGTGGTTTCAGGGCTTGAGATTCAGGGCAGGCAGTTTCAGGGCAGGAGTTTCATGGCAGGAGTTTCAGGGCATGAGATTAAGGGCGAGAGTTTCATGGCAGGAGTTTCAGTGCAGGAGTTTCAGGGCATGAGATTCAGGGCATGAGTTTCAGGGCAGAATTTCAGGGCATGAGATTCAGAGCATGAGTTTTAGGGTAGGTGTTTCAGTGCAAGAGTTTCAGGGCATGAGTATCAGGGCAGGAATTCAGAGCATGACATTCAGGGCATGTGTTTTAGGGCAGGTGTTTCAGTGCAAGAGTTTGAGGGCATGAGTTTCAAGGCAGGAGATTCAGGGTATGAGATTCGAGCTTGAGTTTCAAGGCAGGTGTTTTAGGGCACGTGTTTCACTGCAGGAGTTTCAGGGCAAGATATTCAGAGCATGAGATCCAGTGCATGAGTTTGAGGGCAGGAATTTCACGGCATGAGATTCAGGGCATGAGTTTCAGGGCATGAGATTCAGGACATGAGTTTCAAGGCATGGGTTTCAGGTCTGTGGTTTCAGGGCTTGAGATTCAGGGCAGCAGTTCAGGCAGGAGATTCAGGGCAGGAGATTCAGGGCAGGTGTTTCAGTGCACGTGTTTCAGTGCAAGAGTTTCAGGGCATGTCTTTCAGTGCATGAGTTTCAGGGCAGGAGTTTCAGAGCATGAGATTCAGGCATGAGTTTCAGGGCAGAGAATTCACGGCTTGAGTTTAAGGTCGTGAGATTTAGCGCATGAGATTCAGTGCATGAGTTTCAGGCAGAAGTTTCAGGGCATGAGATTCAGGGCATGAGTTTCAGGGCAGGAGAATCAGGGCTTGAGTTTAAGGGCATGAGATTCAGGGCATGAGTTTATGGGCATGAGTTTCAGTGCAGGAGTTTCAGGGCATGAGATTCAGGGCATGAGTTTCAGGGCATGAGATTCAGTGCAGGAGTTTCAAGGCATGAGATTCAGGGCATGAGTTTCAGTGCACGAGTTTCAGTGCATGAGTTTGAGGGCAGGAGTTTCAAGGCATGAGATTCAGGGCATGAGTTTCAGGGCATGACATTCAGGGCAGGAATTTCAGGGCATGTGATGCAGATAATGAGTTTCTGGGCAGATGATTCAGGGCAGGAGTTTTAGGGCATGTGATTCAGGGAATGAGTTTCAGTGCATGAGTTTCAGGGCAGGAGTTTCAGGGAGCAGTTTCAGGGCATGAGATTCAGGGCATGAGATTCAGGGCAGGTGATTCAGGGCAGGAGTTTCAGGTATGAGATTCAGGACATGAGATTCAGGGCGGGAGAATCAGGGCTTGAGTTTCAGAGCATTGCATTCAGGGGATGAGTTTCAGTGCATGAATTTCAGGGCATGAGATTCAGGGCATGAGATTCAGGGCATTAGTTTCAGGACAGAAGATTCAGGGCATGAGTTTCAGTGCATGAGTTTGAGGGCAGGGGTTTCACGGCATGAGATTCAGGGCATGAGATTCAGGGCATGAGTTTCAGGGCATGGGATTCAGGACATGAGTTTCAGGGCATGAGTTCCAGGACTGTGGTTTCAGGGCTTGAGATTCAGGGCAGCAGTTTCAGGGCAGGCGTTTCATGGCAGGAGTTTCAGGGCATAAGATTCAGGCCAAGAGTTTCATGGCAGGAGTTTCAGTGCAGAGTTTCAGTCATGAGATTCAGGGCATGAGTTTCAGGGCAGGAATTTCAGGGCATGAGATTCAGGGAATGAGTTTTAGGGTAGGTGTTTCAGTGCTAGAGTTTCAGGGCATGAGATTCAGGGCATGAGTATCAGGGCAGGAATTTCAGGGCATGACATTCAGGCATGTGTTTTAGGGCAGGTGTTTCAGTGCAAGAGTTTGAGGGCATGAGATTCAGGGCATGAGCTTCAAGGCAGGAGATTCAGGGCAGGAGATTCAGGGCATGAGATTCGAGGCTTGAGTTTCAAGGCAGGTGTTTTAGGGCACGTGTTTCACTGCAGGAGTTTCAGGGCATGAGATTCAGTGCAGGAGTTTCAAGGCCATGAGATTCAGGGCATGAGTTTCAGTGCATGAGTTTCAGTGCATGAGTTTGAGGGCAGAGTTTCAAGGCATGAGATTCAGGGCATGAGTTTCAGGGCATGAGATTCAGGACAAGAGTTTCAGGGCATGAGTTTCAGGTCTGTGGTTTCAGGGCTTGAGATTCAGGCATGAGTTTCAGGGCAGGAGAATCAGGGCTTGAGTTTCAGAGCATGACATTCAGGGGATAAGTTTCAGGGCATGAGATTCAGGGCATGAGATTATGGGCATGAGTTTCAGGACAGGAGATTCAGGGCATGTGTTTCAGTGCATGAGTTTGAGGGCAGGAGTTCACGGCATGAGATTCAGGGCATGAGTTTCAGGGCATGAGTTTCAGAGCATGAGATTCAGGACATGAGTTTCAGGGCATGTGTTCCAGGTCTGTGGTTTCAGGGCTTGAGATTCAGGGCAGCAGTTTCAGGGCAGGAGTTTCATGGCAGGAGTTTCAGGGCATGAGATCAGGGCGAGAGTTTCATGGCAGGAGTTTCAGTGCAGGAGTTTCAGGGCATGAGATTCAGGGCATGAGTTTCAGGGCAGGAATTTCAGGGCATGAGATTCAGGGCATGAGTTTTAGGGTAGGTGTTTCAGTGCAGGAGTTTCAGGGCATGAGATTCAGGGCATGAGTTTCAGGCAGGAATTTCAGGGCATGAGATTCAGGGTATGAGTTTCAAGGCAGGAGATTCAGGGGAAGAGATTCAGGGCATGAGATTCGAGGCTTGAGTTTCAAGGCAGGTGTTTTAGGGCACGTGTTTCACTGCAGGAGTTTCAGGGCAAGATATTCAGAGCATGAGATCCAGTGCATAGTTTGAGGGCAGGAGTTTCACGGCATGAGATTCAGGGCATGAGTTTCAGGGCATGAGATTCAGGACATGAGTTTCAAGGCATGGGTTTCAGGTCTGTGGTTTCAGGGCTTGAGATTCAGGGCAGCAGTTTCAGGGCAGGAGATTCAGGCAGGAGATTCAGGGCAGGTGTTTCAGTGCAAGTGTTTCAGTGCAAGAGTTTCAGGGCATGTCTTTCAGTGCATGAGTTTCAGGGCAGGAGTTTCAGAGCATGACATTCAGGGCATGAGTTTCAGGGCAGAGAATTCACGGCTTGAGTTTAAGGTCGTGAGATTTAGCGCATGAGATTCAGTGCATGAGTTTCAGGGCAGAAGTTTCAGGGCATGAGATTCAGGCATGAGTTTCAGGGCAGGAGAATCAGGGCTTGAGTTTAAGGGCATGAGATTCAGGGCATGAGTTTATGGGCATGAGTTTCAGGGCAGGAGTTTCAGGGCGTGAGTTTCAGGATATGAGATTCATGGCATGAGTTTCAGTGCAGGAGTTTCAGGGCATGAGATTCAGGGCATGAGTTTCAGGCATGAGATTCAGTGCAGGAGTTTCAAGGCATGAGATTCAGGGCATGAGTTTCAGTGCATGAGTTTCAGTGCATGAGTTTGAGGGCAGGAGTTTCAAGGCATGAGATTCAGGGCATGAGTTTCAGGGCATGACATTCAGGGCAGGAATTTCAGGGCATGTGATGCAGATAATGAGTTTCAGGGCAGATGATTCTGGGCAGGAGTTTTAGGCATGTGATTCAGGGCATGAGTTCAGTGCATGAGTTTCAGGCAGGAGTTTCAGGTTGAGATTTAGGGCATGAGATTCAGGGCATGAGATTCAGGGCATGAGTTTCAGGGCATGAGATTCAGGACACGAGTTTCAGGGCATGAGTTCCAGGACTGTGGTTTCAGGGCTTGAGATTCAGGGCAGCAGTTTCAGGGCAGGAGTTTCATGGCAGGAGTTTCAGGCATGAGATTCAGGCCAAGAGTTTCATGGCAGGAGTTCAGTGCAGGAATTTCAGGGCATGAGATTCAGGGCATGAGTTTCAGGGCAGGAATTTCAGGGCATGAGATTCAGGGCATGAGTTTTAGGGTAGGTGTTTCAGTGCAAGAGTTTCAGGGCATGAGATTCAGGGCATGAGTATCAAGGCATGAGATTCAGGGCATGAGTTTCAGTGCATGAGTTTCAGTGCATGAGTTTGAGGGCAGGAGTTTCAAGGCATGAGATTCAGGCATGAGTTTCAGGGCATGAGTTTCAGGACAAGAGTTTCAGGGCATGAGTTTCAGGGCAGGAGAATCAGGGCTTGAGTTTCAGAGCATGACATTCAGGGGATGACTTTCAGGCATGAGATTCAGGGCATGAGATTAAGGGCATGAGTTCAGGACAGGAGATTCAGGGCATGTGTTTCAGTGCATGAGTTTGAGGGCAGGAGTTTCACGGCATGAGATTCAGGGCATGAGTTTCAGGGCATGAGTTTCAGAGCATGAGATTCAGGGCAGCAGTTTCAGGGCAGGAGTTTCATGGCAGGAGTTTCAGGCATGAGATTAAGGGCGAGAGTTTCATGGCAGGAGTTTCAGTGCAGGAGTTTCAGGGCATGAGATTCAGGCATGAGTTTCAGGGCAGGATTTCAGGGCATGAGATTCAGGGCATGAGTTTTAGGGTAGGTTTTTCAGTGCAAGAGTTTCAGGCATGAGTATCAGGGCAGGAATTTCAGGGCATGACATTCAGGGCATGTGTTTTAGGGCAGGTGTTTCAGTGCAAGAGTTTGAGGGCATGAGTTTCAAGGCAGAGATTCAGGTATGAGATTCGAGGCTTGAGTTTCAAGGCAGGTGTTTTAGGGCACGTGTTTCACTGCAGGAGTTTCAGGGCAAGATATTCAGAGCATGAGATCCAGTGCATGAGTTTGAGGGCAGGAATTTCACGGCATGAGATTCAGGGCATGAGTTTCAGGGCATGAGATTCAGGACATGAGTTTCAAGGCATGGGTTTCAGGTCTGTGGTTTCAGGGCTTGAGATTCAGGGCAGCAGTTTCAGGGTAGGAGATTCAGGGCAGGAGATTCAGGGCAGGTGTTTCAGTGCAAGTGTTTCAGTGCAAGAGTTTCAGGGCATGTCTTTCAGTGCATGAGTTTCAGGGCAGGAGTTTCAGAGCATGAGAATCAGGGCTTGAGTTTCAGGGCATGAGATTCAGGGCATGAGATTCAGGGCATGAGTTTATGGGCATGAGTTTCAGGGCAGGAGTTTCAGGGCGTGAGTTTCAGGATATGAGATTCATGGCATGAGTTTCAGTGCAGGAGTTTCAGGGCATGAGATTCAGGGCATGAGTTTCAGGGCATGAGATTCAGTGCAGGAGTTTCAAGGCATGAGATTCAGGGCATGAGTTTCAGTGCATGAGTTTCAGTGCATGAGTTTGAGGGCAGGAGTTTCAAGGCATGAGATTCAGGGCATGAGTTTCAGGGCATGACATTCAGGGCAGGAATTTCAGGGCATGTGATGCAGATAATGAGTTTCTGGGCAGATGATTCAGGGCAGGAGTTTTAGGGCATGTGATTCAGGGAATGAGTTTCAGTGCATGAGTTTCAGGGCAGGAGTTTCAGGGTTGAGATTTAGGGCATGAGATTCAGGGCATGAGTTTCAGGGCATGAGATTCAGGACATGAGTTTCAGGGCATGAGTTCCAGGACTGTGGTTTCAGGGCTTGAGATTCAGGGCAGCAGTTTCAGGGCAGGAGTTTCATGGCAGGAGTTTCAGGGCATGAGATTCAGGCCAAGAGTTTCATGGCAGGAGTTTCAGTGCAGGAGTTTCAGGTCATGAGATTCAGGGCATGAATTTCAGGGCAGGAATTTCAGGGCATGAGATTCAGGGAATGAGTTTTAGGGTAGGTGTTTCAGTGCAAGAGTTTCAGGGCATGAGATTCAGGGCATGAGTATCAGGGCAGGAATTTCAGGGCATGACATTCAGGGCATGTGTTTTAGGGCAGGTGTTTCAGTGCAAGAGTTTGAGGGCATGAGATTCAGGGCATGAGCTTCAAGGCAGGAGATTCAGGGCAGGAGAATCAGGGCATGAGTTTCGAGGCTTGAGTTTCAAGGCAGGTGTTTTAGGGCACGTGTTTCACTGCAGGAGTTTCAGGGCATGAGATTCAGTGCAGGAGTTTCAAGGCATGAGATTCAGGGCATGAGTTTCAGTGCATGAGTTTCAGTGCATGAGTTTGAGGGCAGGAGTTTCAAGGCATGAGATTCAGGGCATGAGTTTCAGGGCATGAGATTCAGGACAAGAGTTTCAGGGCATGAGTTTCAGGTCTGTGGTTTCAGGGCTTGAGATTCAGGGCAGCAGTTTCAGGGCAGGATTTTCATGGCAGGAGTTTCAGGGCATGAGATTCAGGGCATGAGTTTCAGGGCAGGAGAATCAGGGCTTGAGTTTCAGAGCATGACATTCAGGGGATGAGTTTCAGGGCATGAGATTCAGGGCATGAAATTATGGGCATGAGTTTCAGGACAGGAGATTCAGGGCTTGAGTTTCAGGGCATGAGATTCAGGGCATGAGTTTCAGGGCAGGAGTTTCAGGGCATGTAATTCAGGGCGTGAGTTTCAGAGCATGAGTTTCAGTGCATGAGTTTGAGGACAGGAGTTTTAAGGCATGAGATTCAGGGCATGAGTTTCAGGGCAGGAGAATCAGGGCTTGAGTTTCAGGGCATGAGATTCAGGGCATGAGTTTCAGGGCATGAGATTCAGGACAGGAGTTTCAAGGCTTGAGATTCAGGGCATGAGTTTCAGTGCATGAGTTTCAGTACATGAGTTTGAGGGCAGGAGATTCAAGGCATGAGATTAAGGGCATGAGTTTCAGGGCATGAGATTCAGGGCAGGAATTTCAGGGCATGTGATTCAGATAATGAGTTTCTGGGCAGATGATTCAGGGCAGGAGTTTTAGGGCATGTGATTCAGGGAATGAGTTTCAGTGCATGAGTTTCAGTGCAGGAGTTTCAGGGTTGAGATTTAGGGCATGAGTTTCAGTGCATGAGATTCAGGGCTTGAGTTTCAGGGCATCAGGTTCAGGGCATGAGTTTCAGTGCATGAGATTCAGGGCATCAGTTTCAGGGCAGGAGTTTCAGTGCATGAGTTTCACGGCATGAGATTCAGGGCATGAGATTGAGGGCATGGGTTTTAGGGTAGGTGTTTCAGTGCAAGAGTTTGAGGGCATGAGATTCAGGGCATGAGTTTCAAGGCAGGAGATTCAGGGCAGAAGATTCAGGGCATGAGATTCGGGGCTTGAGTTTCAAGGCAGGTGTTTTAGGGCACGTATTTCAGTACAGGAGTTTCAGGGCAGGAGATTCAGAGCATGAGTTTCAGTGCATGAGTTTGAGGGCATGAGATTCACGACATGAGTTTCAGGGCATGGATTTCAGGTCTGTGGTTTCAGGTCTTGAGATTCAGGGCAGCAGTTTCAGGGCAGGAGATTCAGGGCAGGAGATTCAGGGCAGGTGTTTCAGTGCAAGAGTTTCAGTGCAAGAGTTTCAGGGCATGTCTTTCAGTGCATGAGTTTCAGGGCAGGAGTTTCAGAGCTTGAGATTTAGGGCATGAGTTTCAGGGCATTAGATTCAGGACAAGAGTTTCAGGGCATGAGTTTCAGGTCTGTGGTTTCAGGGCTTGAGATTCAGGGCAGCAGTTTCAGGGCAGGATTTTCATGGCAGGAGTTTCAGGGCATGAGATTCAGGGCATGAGTTTCAGGGCAGGAGAATCAGGGCTTGAGTTTCAGAGCATGACATTCAGGGGATGAGTTTCAGGGCATGAGATTCAGGGCATGAGATTAAGGGCATGAGTTTCAGGACAGGAGATTCAGGGCATGTGTTTCAGTGCATGAGTTTGAGGGCAGGAGTTTCACGGCATGAGATTCAGGGCAAGAGTTTCAGGGTATGAGTTTCAGAGCATGAGATTCAGGACATGAGTTTCAGGGCATGTGTTCCAGGTCTGTGGTTTCAGGGCTTGAGATTCAGGGCAGCAGTTTCAGGGCAGGAGTTTCATGGCAGGAGTTTCAGGGCATGAGATTCAGGGCGAAGTTTCATGGCAGGAGTTTCAGTGCAGGAGTTTCAGGGCATGAGATTCAGGGCATGAGTTTCAGGGCAGGGATTTCAGGGCATGAGATTCAGGGCATGAGTTTTAGGGTAGGTGTTTCAGGGCATGAGATTCAGGACAGGAGTTTCAAGGCATGAGATTCAGGGCATGAGTTTCAGTGCAGTAGTTTCAGTACATGAGTTTGAGGGCAGGAGATTCAAGGCATGAGATTAAGGGCATGAGTTTCAGGGCATGAGATTCAGGGCAGGAATTTCAGGGCATGTGATTCAGATAATGAGTTTCTGGGCAGATGATTCAGGCAGGAGTTTTAGGGCATGTGATTCAGGGAATGAGTTTCAGTGCATGAGTTTCAGGGTTGAGATTTAGGGCATGAGTTTCAGTGCATGAGATTCAGGGCTTGAGTTTCAGGGCATCAGGTTCAGGGCATGAGTTTCAGTGCATGAGATTCAGGGCATCAGTTTCAGGGCAGGAGTTTCAGTGCATGAGTTTCACGGCATGAGATTCAGGGCATGAGATTGAGGGCATGGGTTTTAGGGTAGGTGTTTCAGTGCAATAGTTTGAGGGCATGAGATTCAGGGCATGAGTTTCAAGGCAGGAGATTCAGGGCAGTAGATTCAGGGCATGAGATTCGGGGCTTGAGTTTCAAGGCAGGTGTTTTAGGGCACGTATTTCAGTACAGGAGTTTCAGGGCAGGAGATTCAGAGCATGAGTTTCAGTGCATGAGTTTGAGGGCATGAGATTCACGACATGAGTTTCAGGGCATGGATTTCAGGTCTGTGGTTTTAGGTCTTGAGATTCAGGGCAGCAGTTTCAGGGCAGGAGATTCAGGGCAGGAGATTCAGGGCAGGTGTTTCAGTGCAAGAGTTTCAGTGCAAGAGTTTCAGGGCATGTCTTTCAGTGCATGAGTTTCAGGGCAGGATTTTCAGAGCTTGAGATTCAGGGCATGAGTTTCAGGGCATGAGATTCAGGACAAGAATTTCAGGGCAGGAGAATCAGGGCTTGAGTTTCAGAGCATGACATTCAGGGGATGAGTTTCAGGGCATGAGATTCAGGGCATGAGATTAAGGGCATGAGTTTCAGGACAGGAGATTCAGGGCATGTGTTTCAGTGCATGAGTTTGAGGGCAGGAGTTTCACGGCATGAGATTCAGGGCATGAGTTTCAGGGCATGTGTTCCAGGTCTGTGGTTTCAGGGCTTGAGATTCAGGGCAGCAGTTTCAGGGCAGGAGTTTCATGGCAGGGGTTTCAGGGCATGAGATTCAGGGCATGAGTTTCAGGGCAGGAATTTCAGGCATGAGATTCAGGGCATGAGTTTTAGGGTAGGTGTTTCAGTGCAAGAGTTTCAGGGCATGAGATTCAGGGCATGAGTATCAGGGCAGGAATTTCAGGGCATGACATTCAGGGCATGTGTTTTAGGGCAGGTGTTTCAGTGCAAGAGTTTGAGGGCATGAGTTTCAAGGCAGGAGATTCAGGGCAGGAGATTCAGGGCATGAGATTCGAGGCTTGAGTTTCAAGGCAGGTGTTTTAGGGCACGTGTTTCACTGCAGGAGTTTCAGGGCAAGATATTCAGAGCATGAGATCCAGTGCATGAGTTTGAGGGCAGGAGTTTCACGGCATGAGATTCAGGGCATGAGTTTCAGGGCATGAGATTCAGGGCAGGAATTTCAGGGCATGTGATTCAGATAATAAGCTTCTGGGCAGATGATTCAGGGCAGGAGTTTTAGGGCATGTGATTCAGGGCATGAGTTTCAGGGCAGGAATTTCAGGGCATTACATTCAGGACATAAGTTTCAGGGCAGGAGATTCACGGCTTGAGTTTAAGGTCATGAGATTTAGCGCATGAGATACAGTGCATCAGTTTCAGGGCATGAGATTCAGGGCATGAGTTTCAGGGCAGGAGAATCAGGGCTTGAGTTTCAGGGCATGAGATTCAGGGCATGAGTTTCAGGGCAGGAGTTTCAGGGCATGTAATTCAGGGCGTGAGTTTCAGTGCATGAGTTTGAGGACAGGAGTTTTAAGGCATGAGATTCAGGGCATGAGTTTCAGGGCAGGAGAATCAGGGCTTGAGTTTCAGGGCATGAGATTCAGGGCATGAGTTTCAGGGCATGAGATTCAGGACAGGAGTTTCAAGACTTGAGATTCAGGGCATGAGGTTCAGTGCATGAGTTTCAGTACATGAGTTTGAGGGCAGGAGTTTCAAGGCATGTGATTCAGGGCATGAGTATCAGTGCATGAGTTTCAGAGCAGGACTTTCAGGGTATGAGATTTAGGGCATGAGTTTCAGTGCATGAGATTCAGGGCTTGAGTTTCAGGGCATGAGGTTCAGGGCATGAGTTTCAGTGCATGAGATTCAAGGCATCAGTTTCAGGGCAGGTGTTTCAGTGCATGAGGTTCACGGCATGAGATTCAGGGTATGAGTTTTAGGGTAGGTGTTTCAGTGCAAGAGTTTCAGGGCATGAGATTCAGGGCATGAGTTTCATGGCAGGAATTTCAGGGCATGACATTCAGGGCATGAGTTTCAGGGCAGGAGATTCACGGCTTGAGTTTAAGGTCATGAGATTTAGCGCATGAGATTCAGTGCATGAGTTTCAGGGCAGAAGTTTCAGGGCATGAGATTCAGGGCATGAGATTCACTGCATGAGTTTCAGGGCAGGAGTTTCAAGGCATTAGATTCGGGGCATGAGATTCAGGGCATGAGATTCAGGGTAGGAATTTCAGGGCATGTGATTCAGGGCGTGAGTTTCAGTGCATGAGATTCAGGACAGGAGTTTCAAGGCATGATATTCAGGGCATGAGTATCAAGGCAGGAGATTCACGGCTTGAGTTTAAGTTCAAGAGATTTAGCGCATGAGATTCAGTGCATCAGTTTCAGGGCAGAAGTTTCAGGGCATGAGATTCAGGGCAAGAGTTTCAGAGCATGTAATTCAGGGCATGAGTTTCAGGATATGAGATTCATGGCATGATATTCAGGGCAGCAGTTTCAGGGCATGATGTTCAGGACATGAGTTTCAGTGCAGTAGTTTCAGTGCATTAGATTCAGGGCATGAGTTTCAGGGCAGAAGTTTCAGGTCATGAGATTCAGGGCATGAGTTTCAGGGCAGGAGTTTCAGGGCATGTAATTCAGGGCGTGAGTTTCAGGATATGAGATTCATGGCATGAGTTTCAGTGCAGGAGTTTCAGGCATGAGATTCAGGGCATGAGTTTCAGGGCATGAGATTCAGGACAGGAGTTTCAAGGCATTGCATTCAGGGCATGAGTTTCAGGGCAGGAGTTTCAGGGCATGTAATTCAGGGCGTGAGTTTCAGTGCATGAGTTTCAGTGCATGAGATTCAGAGCATGAGTTTCAGGGCACGAATTTCAGGGCATGACATTCAGGGCATGTGTTTTAGGGCAGGTGTTTCAGTGCAAGCGTTTGAGGGCATGAGATTCAGGGCATGAGTTTCAAGGCAGGAGATACAGGGCAGGAGATTCAGGGCATGAGATTCGGGGCTTCAGTTTCAAGGCAGGTGTTTTAGAGCACGTATTTCAGTGCAGGAGTTTCAGGGCAGGAGATTCAGAGCATGAGTTTCAGTGGATGAGTTTGAGAGCAGGAGTTTCACGGCATGAATTTCAGGGCATGAGTTTCAGGGCATGAGTTTCAGGGCATGAGATTCACGACATGAGTTTCAGTGCATGGGTTTCAGGTCTGTGGTTTCAGGGCTTGACATTCAGGGCATGAGTTTCATGGCAGGAATTTCAGGGCATGACATTCAGGGCATGAGTTTCAGGGCAGGAGATTCACGGCTTGAGTTTAAGGTCATGAGATTTAGCGCATGAGATTCAGTGCATGAGTTTCAGGGCAGAAGTTTCTGGGCATGAGATTCAGGGCATGATTTTCAGGGCATGAGTTTCAGGGCAGGAATTTCAGGGCATGACGTTCAGGGCATGAGTTTCAGGGCAGGAGATTCACGGCTTGAGTTTACGGTCATGAGATTTAGCGCATGAGATTCAGTGCATTAGTTACAGGGCAGAAGTTTCAGGGCATGAGATTCAATGCATGAGTTTCAGGGCAGGAGAATTAGCTCTTGAGTTTCAGTACATGAGATTCAGGGCATGAGTTTCAGTGCATGAGATTCAGGGCATCAGTTTCAGGGCAGGAGCTTTAGTGCATGAGTTTCACGGCATGAGATTCAGGGCATGAGATTCAGGGCAATGAGTATTAGGGTAGGTGTTTCAGTGCAAGTGTTTCAGGGCATGAGATTCAGGGCATTGGTTTCAGGGCAGGAATTTCAAGGCATGACATTCAGGGCATGTGTTTTAGGGCATTGTTTCAGTGCAAGAGTTTGAGGGCATGAGATTCAGGGCATGAGTTTCAAGGCAGGAGATTCAGGGCAGGAGATTCAGGGCATGAGATTCGGGGCTTGAGTTTCAAGGCAGGTGTTTTAGGGCACGTATTTCAGTGCAGGAGTTTCAGGGCAGGAGATTAACGGCTTGAGTTTACGGTCATGGGATTTAGCGCATGAGATTCAGTGCATGAGTTACAGGGCAGAAGTTTCAGGGCATGAGATTCAGGGCATGAGTTTCAGGGCAGGAGAATTAGCTCTTGAGTTTCAGGACATGAGATTCAGGGCATGAGTTTCAGGGCAGGAGTTTCAGTGCAGGAGTTTCAGGGCATGTAATTCAGGGCGTGAGTTTCAGTGCATGAGTTTCAGTGCATGAGTTTGAGGGCAGGAGTTTCTAGGCATGAGATTCAGGGCATGAGTTTCAGGGCAGGAGAATCAGGCCTTGAGTTTCAGGGCATGAGATTCAGGGCATGAGTTTCAGTGCATGAGATTCAGGACAGGAGTTTCAAGGTATGAGATTCAGGGCATCATTTTCAGGGCAGGATTTTTAGTGCATGAGTATGACGGCATGAGATTCAGGGCATGAGATTCAGGGCAATGATTATTAGGGTAGGTGTTTCAGTGCAAGTGTTTCAGGGCATGAGTTTCAGAACATGAGATTCAGGGCATGAGTTTCAGGGCAGGAGATTCACGGCTTGAGTTTAAGGTCATGAGATTTAGCGCATGAGATTCAGTGCATGAGTTTCAGGGCAGAAGTTTCAGGGCATGAGATTGAGGGCATGAGTTTCAGGGCAGCAGAATCAGGGCTTGAGTTTCAGGGCATGAGATTCAGGGCATGACTTTCAGGGCATGACTTTCAGGGCAGGAGTTTCAGGGCATGTAATTCATGGCGTGAGTTTCAGGATATGAGATTCATGGCATAAGTTTCAGTGCAGGAGTTTCAGGGCATGAGATTCAGGGTATGAGTTTCAGGGCATGAGATTTAGGACAGGAGTTTCAAGGCATGAGATTCAGGGCATGAGTTTCAGTGCATGAGTTTCAGTGCATGAGTTTCAGGGCAGGAGTTTCAGGGTATGAGATTTAGGGCATGAGTTTCAGTGCATGAGATTCAGGGCTTGAGTTTCAGGGCATGAGGTTCAGGGCATGAGTTTCAGGGCATGTGATTCAGGGCATCAGTTACAGGGCAGGAGTTGCAGTGCATGAGTTTCACGGCATGAGATTCAGGGCATAAGATTCAGGGCATGAGTATTAGGGTAGGTCTTTCAGTGCAAGAGTTTCAGGGGATAAGATTCAGGGTATGAGTTTCAGGGCAGGAAACTCAGGGCTTGACATTCAGGGCATGTGTTTTAGGGCAGGTGTTACAGTGCAAGAGTTTGAGGGCATGAGATTCAGGGCATGAGTTTCAAGGCAGGAGATTCTGGGCAGGAGATTCAGGGCATGATATTCGGGGCTTGAGTTTCAAGGCAGGTGTTTTCGGGCATGTATTTCAGTGCAGGAGTTTCAGGGCAGAAGTTTCAGAGCTTGAGATTCAGGACATGAGTTTCAATCCAGGAGATTCACGGCTTGAGTTTAAGGTCATGAGTTTTAGCGCATGAGATTCAGTGCATGAGTTTCAGGGCAGGAGAATCAGGGCTTGAGTTTCATGGCTGGATTTCAGAGCATGAGTTTCAGGGCATGAGTTTCAGGGTAGGTGTTTCAGGACATGACATTCAGGGCATGTGTTTTAGGGTAGGTGTTTCAGGGCAAGAGTTTCAGGGCATGAGAATCAGGGCATGAGTTTCAAGGCAGGAGATTCAGGGCAGGAGATTCAGGGCATGAAATTCGGGGCTTGAGTTTCAAGGCAGGTGTTTTAGGGCACGTGTTTCAGTGCAGCAGTTTCAGGGCAGGAGATACAGAGCATGAGTTTCAGAGCATGAGTTTCAGTGCATGAGTTTGAGGGCAGGAGTTTCACGGCATGAGATTCAGGGCATGAGTTTCAGGGCATGAGTTTCAGGGCATGAGATTCAGGACATGAGTTTCAGGGCATGAGATTCATGACATGAGTTTCAGGGCATGGGTTTCAGGTCTGTGGTTTCAGGGCTTGAGATTCAGGGCAGCAGTTTCAGGTCAGGAGATTCAGGGCAGGTGTTTCAGTGCAAGAGGTTCAGTGCAAGAGTTTCAGGGCATGTCTTTCAGTGCATGAGTTTCAGGGCAGGAGTTTCAGAGCATGAGATTCAGGGCATGAGTTTCAGGGCAGGAGATTCAAGGCTTGAGTTTCAGGGCATGAGATTCAGGGAATGAGTTTCAGGGCATGAGTTTCAGGGCAGGAGTTTCAGGGCATGTAATTGAGGGCGTGAGTTTCAGGATATGAGATTCATGGCATGAGTTTCAGCGCAGGAGTTTCAGGTCATGAGATTCAGGACAGGAGTTTCAGGGCATGAGATTCAGGGCATGAGATTCGGGGCATGAGTTTCATGACAGGAGAATCATGGCATGAATTTCAGTGCAGGTGTTTGAGGGCAGGAGTTTCAGGGCATGAGATTCAGGGCATGAGCTTCAGGGCAGGAGAATCAGGGCTTGAGTTTCAGGGCATGAGATTCAGGGAATGAGTTTCAGGGCATGAGTTTCAGGGCAGGAGTTTCAGGGCATGTAATTGAGGGCGTGAGTTTCAGGATATGAGATTCATGGCATGAGTTTCAGCGCAGGAGTTTCAGGGCATGAGATTCAGGACAGGAGTTTCAGGGCATGAGATTCAGGGCATGAGATTCGGGGCATGAGTTTCATGACAGGAGAATCATGGCATGAATTTCAGTGCAGGTGTTTGAGGGCAGGAGTTTCAGGGCATGAATTTCAGGGCATGTGATTCAGATAATGAGTTTCTGGGCAGATGATTCAATGCAGGAGTTTTAGGGCATGTGATTCAGGGCATGAGTTTCAGTGCATGAGTTTCAGGGCAGGAGTTTCAGGGTATGAGATTTAGGGCATGAGTTTCAGTGCAGGAGTTTCAGGGCATGAATTTCAGGGCATGAGTTTCAGGGCATGAGATTCAAGACTGGAGTTTCAAGGCATGAGATTCAGGGCATGAGTTTCAGCGTGTGAGTTTCAGGGCAGGAGTTTCAGGGTATGAGATTCAGGGCATGAGTTTCAGGGCAGGAGAATCAGGGCTTGAGTTTCAGAGCATGAGATTCAGGGGATGAGTTTCGGTGCATGAATTTCAGGGCATGAGATTCAGGGCATGAGGTTCAGGGCATGAGTTTCAGGACAGGAGAATCATGGCATGAATTTCAGTGCAAGTGTTTGAGGGCAGGAGTTTCAGGGCATGAGTTTCAGTGCATGAGTTTGAGGGCAGGAGTTTCACGGCATGAGATTCAGGGCATGAGATTCAGGACATGAGTTTCAGTGCATGGGTTTCAGGTCTGTGGTTTCAGGGCTTGAGATTCAGGGCAGCAGTTTTAGGGCAGGAGATTCATGGCAGGCGGTTCAGGGCAGGTGTTTCAGTGCAAGAGTTTCAGTGCATGAATTTCAGGGCATGAGATTCAGGGAATGAGTTTCAGGGCATGAGTTTCAGGGCAGGAGTTTCAGGGCATGTAATTCAGGGCGTGAGTTTCAGGATATGAGATTCATGGCATGAGTTTCAGCGCAGGAGTTTCAGGTCATGAGATTCAGGGCATGAGTTTCAGGGCATGAGATTCAGGACAGGAGTTTCAGGGCATGAGATTCAGGGCATGAGATTCGGGGCATGAGTTTCATGACAGGAGAATCATGGCATGAATTTCAGTGCAGGTGTTTGATGGGCAGGAGTTTCAGGGCATGAATTTCAGGGCATGTGATTCAGATAATGAGTTTCTGGGCAGATGATTCAATGCAGGAGTTTTAGGGCATGTGATTCAGGGCATGAGTTTCAGTGCATGAGTTTCAGGGCAGGAGTTTCAGGGTATGAGATTTAGGGCATGAGTTTCAGTGCAGGAGTTTCAGGGCATGAGATTCAGGGCATGAGTTTCAGGGCATGAGATTCAAGACTGGAGTTTCAAGGCATGAGATTCAGGGCATGAGTTTCAGCGTGTGAGTTTCAGGGCAGGAGTTTCAGGGTATGAGATTCAGGGCATGAGTTTCAGGGCAGGAGAATCAGGGCTTGAGTTTCAGAGCATGAGATTCAGGGGATGAGTTTCGGTGCATGAATTTCAGGGCATGAGATTCAGGGCATGAGGTTCAGGGCATGAGTTTCAGGGCAGGAGATTCACGGCTTGAGTATAATGCCATGAGATTTAGCGCATGAGATTCAGCGGATGAGTTTCAGGGCAGAAGTTTCAGGGCATGAGATTCAGGGCATGAGTTTCAGGGCAGGAGAATCAGGGCTTGAGTTTCAGGGCATGAGATTCAGGGCATGAGTTTCAGGGCATGATTTTCGGGGCAGGAGTTCCAGGGCATGAAATTCAGGGCGTGAGTTTCAGGATATGAGATTCATGGCATGAGTTTCAGTGCAGGAGTTTCAGGGCATGAGATTCAGGGCATGAGTTTCAGAGCATGAGATTCAGGACAGGAGTTTCAAGGCATGAGATTCAGGGCATGAGTTTCAGGGCATGAGATTCAGGACATGAGTTTCACGGCTTGAGTTTCAGGGCAGGAGATTCAGGGCATGAGTTTCAGGGCAGGAGTTCAGGGCATCACATTCAGGGCATGTGTTTTAGGGTTGGTGTTTCAGTGCAGGAGTTTCAGGGCATCAGTTTCAGGGCAGGTGTTTCAGTGCATGAGTTTCACGGCATGAGATTCAGGGCATGAGTTTTAGGGTAGGTGTTTCAGTGCAAGAGTTTCAGGGCATGAGATTCAGGGCATGAGTTTCATGGCAGGAATTTCAGGATATGAGATTCAGGGCATGAGTTTTAGGGTAGGAGATTCACGGATGGAGTTTAATGTCATGAGATTTAGCGCATGAGATTCAGTGCATGAGTTTCAGGGTAGAAGTTTTTCGGCATGAGATTCAGGGCATGAGTTTCAGGGCAGGAGAATAAGGGCTTGAATTTCAGGGCATGAGATTCACGGCATGAGTTTCAGGCCATGAGTTTCAGGGCAGGAGTTTCAGGGCATGTAATTCAGGGCGTGAGTTTCAGTGCATGAGTTTCAATGCATGAGATTCAGGGCATGAGTTTCAGGGCACGAATTTCAGGGCATGACATTCAGGGCATGTGTTTTAGGGCAGGTGTTTCAGTGCAAGAGTTTGAGGGCATGAGATTCAGGGCATGAGTTTCAAGGCAGGAGATTCAGGGCAGGAGATTCAGGGCAAGAGATTCGGGGCTTCAGTTTCAAGACAGGTGTTATAGGGCACGTATTTCAGTGCAGGCGTTTCAGGGCAGGAAATTCAGAGCATGACTTTCAGTGCATGAGTTTGAGAGCAGGAGTTTAACGGCATGAGATTCAGGGCATGAATTTCAAGACATGAGTTTCAGGGCATGAGATTCACGACATGAGTTTCAGGGCATGGGTTTCAGGTCTGTGGTTTCAGGGCTTGAGATTCAGGGCAGGCGTTTCAGTTCAAGAGTTTCAGTGCAAGAGTTTCAGGGCATGAGTTTCAGGGCATGAGTTTCAGGGCAGGAATTTCAGGGCATGACGTTCAGGGCATGAGTTTCAGGGCAGGAGATTCACGGCTTGAGTTTAAGGTCATGAGATTTAGCGCATGAGATTTAGTGCATGAGTTACAGGGCAGAAGTTTCAGGGCATGAGATTCAGGGCATGAGTTTCAGGGCAGGAGAATCAGGGCTTGAGTTTCAGGGCATGAGATTCAGATCATGAGTTTCAGGGCATGAGTTTCAGGGCACGAGTTTCAGAGAGCATGAGATTTAGGGCATGAGTTTCAGGGCTTGAGATTCAGGACAGGAGTTTCAGTGCATGAGTTTCAGTGCATTAGTTTGAGGGCAGGAGTTTCAAGGCATGACATTCAGGGCATGAGTTTCAGACATGAGATTCAGGGCAGGAATTTCAGGGCATGTGATTCAGATAATGAGTTTCTGGGCAGATGATTCAGGGCAGGAGTTCTAGGGCATGTGATTCAGGGCATGAGTATCAGTGCATGAGTTTCAGAGCAGGACTTTCAGGGTATGAGATTTAGGGCATGAGTTTCAGTGCATGAGATTCAGGGCTTGAGTTTCAGGGCATGAGGTTCAGGGCATGAGTTTCAGTGCATGAGATTCAAGGCATCAGTTTCAGGGCAGGTGTTTCAGTGCATGAGGTTCACGGCATGAGATTCAGGGTATGAGTTTTAGGGTAGGTGTTTCAGTGCAAGAGTTTCAGGGCATGAGATTCAGGGCATGAGTTTCAGAGCATGAGTTTCAGTGCATGAGTTTGAGAGCAGGAGTTTCACGGCATGAAATTCAGGGCATGAGTTTCAGGGCATGAGTTTCAGGGCATGAGATTCACGACATGAGTTTCAGTGCATGGGTTTCAGGTCTGTGGTTTCAAGGCTTGACATTCAGGGCATGAGTTTCATGGCAGTAATTTCAGGGCATGACATTCAGGGCATGAGTTTCAGGGCAGGAGATTCACGTCTTGAGTTTAAGGTCATGAGATTTAGCGCATGAGATTCAGTGCATGAGTTTCAGGGCAGAAGTTTCTGGGCATGAGATTCAGGGCATGAGTTTCAGGGCAGGAATTTCAGGGCATGACGTTTAGGGCATGAGTTTCAGGGCAGGAGAATTAGCTCTTGAGTTTCAGGACATGAGATTCAGGGCATGAGTTTCAGTGCGTGAGATTCAGGGCATCAGTTTCAGGGCAGGAGCTTTAGTGCATGAGTTTCACGGCATGAGATTCAGGGCATGAGATTCAGGGCAATGAGTATTAGGGTAGGTGTTTCAGTGCAAGTGTTTTAGGGCATGAGATTCAGGGCATTGGTTTCAGGGCAGGAATTTCAAGGCATGACATTCAGGGCATGTGTTTTAGGGCATTGTTTCAGTGCAAGAGTTTGAGGGCATGAGATTCAGGGCATGAGTTTCAAGGCAGGAGATTCAGGGCAGGAGATTCAGGGCATGAGATTCGGGGCTTGAGTTTCAAGGCAGGTGTTTTAGGTCACGTATTTCAGTGCAGGAGTTTCAGGGCAGGAGATTAACGGCTTGAGTTTACGGTCATGGGATTTAGCGCATGAGATTCAGTGCATGAGTTACAGGGCAGAAGTTTCAGGGCATGAGATTCAGGGCATGAGTTTCAGGGCAGGAGAATTAGCTCTTGAGTTTCAGGACATGAGATTCAGGGCATGAGTTTCAGGGCTGGAGTTTCAGTGCAGGAGTTTCAGGGCATGTAATTCAGGGCGTGAGTTTAAGTGCATGAGTTTCAGTGCATGAGTTTGAGGGCAGGAGTTTCAAGGCATGAGATTCAGGGCATGAGTTTCAGCGCAGGAGTTTCAGGGCATGAGATTCAGGACAGGAGTTTCAGGGCATGAGATTCAGGGCATGAGATTCGGGGCATGAGTTTCATGACAGGAGAATCATGGCATGAATTTCAGTGCAGGTGTTTGAGGGCAGGAGTTTCAGGGCATGAATTTCAGGGCATGTGATTCAGATAATGAGTTTCTGGGCAGATGATTCAATGCAGGAGTTTTAGGGCATGTGATTCAGGGCATGAGTTTCAGTGCATGAGTTTCAGGGCAGGAGTTTCAGGGTATGAGATTTAGGGCATGAGTTTCAGTGCAGGAGTTTCAGGGCATGAATTTCAGGGCATGAGTTTCAGGGCATGAGATTCAAGACTGGAGTTTCAAGGCATGAGATTCAGGGCATGAGTTTCAGCGTGTGAGTTTCAGGGCAGGAGTTTCAGGGTATGAGATTCAGGGCATGAGTTTCAGGGCAGGAGAATCAGGGCTTGAGTTTCAGAGCATGAGATTCAGGGGATGAGTTTCGGTGCATGAATTTCAGGGCATGAGATTCAGGGCATGAGGTTCAGGGCATGAGTTTCAGGACAGGAGAATCATGGCATGAATTTCAGTGCAAGTGTTTGAGGGCAGGAGTTTCAGGGCATGAGTTTCAGTGCATGAGTTTGAGGGCAGGAGTTTCACGGCATGAGATTCAGGGCATGAGATTCAGGACATGAGTTTCAGTGCATGGGTTTCAGGTCTGTGGTTTCAGGGCTTGAGATTCAGGGCAGCAGTTTTAGGGCAGGAGATTCATGGCAGGCGGTTCAGGGCAGGTGTTTCAGTGCAAGAGTTTCAGTGCATGAATTTCAGGGCATGAGATTCAGGGAATGAGTTTCAGGGCATGAGTTTCAGGGCAGGAGTTTCAGGGCATGTAATTCAGGGCGTGAGTTTCAGGATATGAGATTCATGGCATGAGTTTCAGCGCAGGAGTTTCAGGTCATGAGATTCAGGGCATGAGTTTCAGGGCATGAGATTCAGGACAGGAGTTTCAGGGCATGAGATTCAGGGCATGAGATTCGGGGTATGAGTTTCATGACAGGAGAATCATGGCATGAATTTCAGTGCATGAGTTTGAGGGCAGGAGTTTCACGGCATGAGATTCAGGGCATGAGATTCAGGACATGAGTTTCAGTGCGTGGGTTTCAGGTCTGTGGTTTCAGGGCTTGAGATTCAGGGCAGCAGTTTTAGGGCAGGAGATTCATGGCAGGCGGTTCAGGGCAGGTGTTTCAGTGCAAGAGTTTCAGTGCATGAATTTCAGGGCATGAGATTCAGGGAATGAGTTTCAGGGCATGAGTTTCAGGGCAGGAGTTTCAGGGCATGTAATTCAGGGCGTGAGTTTCAGGATATGAGATTCATGGCATGAGTTTCAGCGCAGGAGTTTCAGGTCATGAGATTCAGGGCATGAGTTTCAGGGCATGAGATTCAGGACAGGAGTTTCAGGGCATGAGATTCAGGGCATGAGATTCGGGGCATGAGTTTCAGTGCGTGAGATTCAGGGCATCAGTTTCAGGGCAGGAGCTTTAGTGCATGAGTTTCACGGCATGAGATTCAGGGCATGAGATTCAGGGCAATGAGTATTAGGGTAGGTGTTTCAGTGCAAGTGTTTCAGGGCATGAGATTCAGGGCATTGGTTTCAGGGCAGGAATTTCAAGGCATGACATTCAGGGCATGTGTTTTAGGGCATTGTTTCAGTGCAAGAGTTTGAGGGCATGAGATTCAGGGCATGAGTTTCAAGGCAGGAGATTCAGGGCAGGAGATTCAGGGCATGAGATTCGGGGCTTGAGTTTCAAGGCAGGTGTTTTAGGTCACGTATTTCAGTGCAGGAGTTTCAGGGCAGGAGATTAACGGCTTGAGTTTACGGTCATGGGATTTAGCGCATGAGATTCAGTGCATGAGTTACAGGGCAGAAGTTTCAGGGCATGAGATTCAGGGCATGAGTTTCAGGGCAGGAGAATTAGCTCTTGAGTTTCAAAACATGAGATTCAGGGCATGAGTTTCAGGGCTGGAGTTTCAGTGCAGGAGTTTCAGTGCATGAGTTTGAGGGCAGGAGTTTCAAGGCATGAGATTCAGGGCATGAGTTTCAGCGCAGGAGTTTCAGGGCATGAGATTCAGGACAGGAGTTTCAGGGCATGAGATTCAGGGCATGAGATTCGGGGCATGAGTTTCATGACAGGAGAATCATGGCATGAATTTCAGTGCAGGTGTTTGAGGGCAGGAGTTTCAGGGCATGAATTTCAGGGCATGTGATTCAGATAATGAGTTTCTGGGCAGATGATTCAATGCAGGAGTTTTAGGGCATGTGATTCAGGGCATGAGTTTCAGTGCATGAGTTTCAGGGCAGGAGTTTCAGGGTATGAGATTTAGGGCATGAGTTTCAGTGCAGGAGTTTCAGGGCATGAATTTCAGGGCATGAGTTTCAGGGCATGAGATTCAAGACTGGAGTTTCAAGGCATGAGATTCAGGGCATGAGTTTCAGCGTGTGAGTTTCAGGGCAGGAGTTTCAGGGTATGAGATTCAGGGCATGAGTTTCAGGGCAGGAGAATCAGGGCTTGAGTTTCAGAGCATGAGATTCAGGGGATGAGTTTCGGTGCATGAATTTCAGGGCATGAGATTCAGGGCATGAGGTTCAGGGCATGAGTTTCAGGACAGGAGAATCATGGCATGAATTTCAGTGCAAGTGTTTGAGGGCAGGAGTTTCAGGGCATGAGTTTCAGTGCATGAGTTTGAGGGCAGGAGTTTCACGGCATGAGATTCAGGGCATGAGATTCAGGACATGAGTTTCAGTGCATGGGTTTCAGGTCTGTGGTTTCAGGGCTTGAGATTCAGGGCAGCAGTTTTAGGGCAGGAGATTCATGGCAGGCGGTTCAGGGCAGGTGTTTCAGTGCAAGAGTTTCAGTGCATGAATTTCAGGGCATGAGATTCAGGGAATGAGTTTCAGGGCATGAGTTTCAGGGCAGGAGTTTCAGGGCATGTAATTCAGGGCGTGAGTTTCAGGATATGAGGTTCATGGCATGAGTTTCAGCGCAGGAGTTTCAGGTCATGAGATCAGGGCATGAGTTTCAGGGCATGAGATTCAGGACAGGAGTTTCAGGGCATGAGATTCAGGGCATGAGATTCGGGGTATGAGTTTCATGACAGGAGAATCATGGCATGAATTTCAGTGCATGAGTTTGAGGGCAGGAGTTTCACGGCATGAGATTCAGGGCATGAGATTCAGGACATGAGTTTCAGTGCATGGGTTTCAGGTCTGTGGTTTCAGGGCTTGAGATTCAGGGCAGCAGTTTTAGGGCAGGAGATTCATGGCAGGCGGTTCAGGGCAGGTGTTTCAGTGCAAGAGTTTCAGTGCATGAATTTCAGGGCATGAGATTCAGGGAATGAGTTTCAGGGCATGAGTTTCAGGGCAGGAGTTTCAGGGCATGTAATTCAGGGCGTGAGTTTCAGGATATGAGATTCATGGCATGAGTTTCAGCGCAGGAGTTTCAGGTCATGAGATTCAGGGCATGAGTTTCAGGGCATGAGATTCAGGACAGGAGTTTCAGGGCATGAGATTCAGGGCATGAGATTCGGGGCATGAGTTTCATGACAGGAGAATCATGGCATGAATTTCAGTGCAGGTGTTTGAGGGCAGGAGTTTCAGGGCATGAATTTCAGGGCATGTGATTCAGATAATGAGTTTCTGGGCAGATGATTCAATGCAGGAGTTTTAGGGCATGTGATTCAGGGCATGAGTTTCAGTGCATGAGTTTCAGGGCAGGAGTTTCAGGGTATGAGATTTAGGGCATGAGTTTCAGTGCAGGAGTTTCAGGGCATGAGATTCAGGGCATGAGTTTCAGGGCATGAGATTCAAGACTGGAGTTTCAAGGCATGAGATTCAGGGCATGAGTTTCAGCGTGTGAGTTTCAGGGCAGGAGTTTCAGGGTATGAGATTCAGGGCATGAGTTTCAGGGCAGGAGAATCAGGGCTTGAGTTTCAGAGCATGAGATTCAGGGGATGAGTTTCGGTGCATGAATTTCAGGGCATGAGATTCAGGGCATGAGGTTCAGGGCATGAGTTTCAGGGCAGGAGAATCAGGGTTTGAGTTTCAGGGCATGAGATTCAGGGCATGAGTTTCAGGGCATGATTTTCGGGGCAGGAGTTCCAGGGCATGAAATTCAGGGCGTGAGTTTCAGGATATGAGATTCATGGCATGAGTTTCAGTGCAGGAGTTTCAGGGCATGAGATTCAGGGCATGAGTTTCAGAGCATGAGATTCAGGACAGGAGTTTCAAGGCATGAGATTCAGGGCATGAGTTTCAGAGCATGAGATTCAGGACAGGAGTTTCACGGCTTGAGTTTCAGGGCAGGAGATTCAGGGCATGAGTTTCAGGGCAGGAGTTCAGGGCATCACATTCAGGGCATGTGTTTTAGGGTTGGTGTTTCAGTGCAGGAGTTTCAGGGCATCAGTTTCAGGGCAGGTGTTTCAGTGCATGAGTTTCACGGCATGAGATTCAGGGCATGAGTTTTAGGGTAGGTGTTTCAGTGCAAGAGTTTCAGGGCATGAGATTCAGGACATGAGTTTCATGGCAGGAATTTCAGGATATGAGATTCAGGGCATGAGTTTTAGGGTAGGTGTTTCAGTGCAAGAGTTTCAGGGCATGAGATTCAGGGCATGAGTTTCAGGGCAGGAATTTCAGGGCATGACATTCAGGGCATGAGTTTCAGTGCAGGAGATTCACGGATGGAGTTTAATGTCATGAGATTTAGCGCATGAGATTCAGTGCATGAGTTTCAGGGTAGAAGTTTTTCGGCATGAGATTCAGGGCATGAGTTTCAGGGCAGGAGAATAAGGGCTTGAATTTCAGGGCATGAGATTCACGGCATGAGTTTCAGGCCATGAGTTTCAGGGCAGGAGTTTCAGGGCATGTAATTCAGGGCGTGAGTTTCAGTGCATGAGTTTCAATGCATGAGATTCAGGGCATGAGTTTCAGGGCACGAATTTCAGGGCATGACATTCAGGGCATGTGTTTTAGGGCAGGTGTTTCAGTGCAAGAGTTTGAGGGCATGAGATTCAGGGCAGGAGAATCAGGGCTTGAGTTTCAGGGCATGAGATTCAGGTCATGAGTTTCAGGGCATGAGTTTCAGGGCACGAGTTTCAGAGAGCATGAGATTTAGGGCATGAGTTTCAGGGCTTGAGATTCAGGACAGGAGTTTCAGTGCATGAGTTTCAGTGCATTAGTTTGAGGGCAGGAGTTTCAAGGCATGACATTTAGGGCATGAGTTTCAGACATGAGATTCAGGGCAGGAATTTCAGGGCATGTGATTCAGATAATGATTTTCTGGGCAGATGATTCAGGGCAGGAGTTCTAGGGCATGTGATTCAGGGCATGAGTATCAGTGCATGAGTTTCAGAGCAGGACTTTCAGGGTATGAGATTTAGGACATGAGTTTCAGTGCATGAGATTCAGGGCTTGAGTTTCAGGGCATGAGGTTCAGGGCATGAGTTTCAGTGCATGAGATTCAAGGCATCAGTTTCAGGGCAGGTGTTTCAGTGCATGAGGTTCACGGCATGAGATTCAGGGTATGAGTTTTAGGGTAGGTGTTTCAGTGCAAGAGTTTCAGGGCATGAGATTCAGGGCATGAGTTTCATGGCATGAGTTTCAGGGCAGGAGTTTCAGGGCATGTAATTCAGGGCGTGAGTTTCAGTGCATGAGTTTCAGTGCATGAGATTCAGAGCATGAGTTTCAGGGCACGAATTTCAGGGCATGACATTCAGGGCATGTGTTTTAGGGCAGGTGTTTCAGTGCAAGCGTTTAAGGGCATGAGATTCAGGGCATGAGTTTCAAGGCAGGAGATTCAGGGCAGGAGATTCAGGGCATGAGATTCGGGGCTTCAGTTTCAAGGCAGGTGTTTTAGAGCACGTATTTCAGTGCAGGAGTTTCAGGGCAGGAGATTCAGGGCATGAGTTTCAGGGCATGAGATTCAGGACAAGAGTTTCAGGGCATGAGTTTCAGGTCTGTGGTTTCAGGGCTTGAGATTCAGGGCAGCAGTTTCAGGGCAGGATTTTCATGGCAGGTGTTTCAGGGCATGAGATTCAGGGCATGAGTTTCAGGGCAGGAGAATCAGGGCTTGAGTTTCAGAGCATGACATTCAGGGGATGAGTTTCAGGGCATGAGATTCAGGGCATGAGATTATGGGCATGAGTTTCAGGACAGGAGATTCAGGGCATGTGTTTCAGTGCATGAGTTTGAGGGCAGGAGTTTCACGGCATGAGATTCAGGGCATGAGTTTCAGGGCATGAGTTTCAGAGCATGACATTCAGGGCATGAGTTTCAGGGCAGGAATTTCAGGGCATGAGATTCAGGGCATGAGTTTTAGGGTAGGTGTTTCAGTGCAAGAGTTTCAGGGCATGAGATTCAGGGCATGAGTATCAGGGCAGGAATTTCAGGGCATGACATTCAGGGCATGTGTTTTAGGGCAGGTGTTTCAGTGCAAGAGTTTGAGGGCATGAGTTTCAAGGCAGGAGATTCAGGGCAGGAGATTCAGGGCATGAGATTCGAGGCTTGAGTTTCAAGGCAGGTGTTTTAGGGCACGTGTTTCACTGCAGGAGTTTCAGGGCAAGATATTCAGAGCATGAGATCCAGTGCATGAGTTTGAGGGCAGGAGTTTCACGGCATGAGATTCAGGGCATGAGTTTCAGGGCATGAGATTCAGGACATGAGTTTCAAGGCATGGGTTTCAGGTCTGTGGTTTCAGGGCTTGAGATTCAGGGCAGCAGTTTCAGGGCAGGAGATTCAGGGCAGGAGATTCAGGGCATGTCTTTCAGTGCATGAGTTTCAGGGCAGGAGTTTCAGAGCATGAGATTCAGGGCATGAGTTTCAGGGCAGAGAATTCACGGCTTGAGTTTAAGGTCGTGAGATTTAGCGCATGAGATTCAGTGCATGAGTTTCAGGGCAGAAGTTTCAGGGCATGAGATTCAGGGCATGAGTTTCAGGGCAGGAGAATCAGGGCTTGAGTTTAAGGGCATGAGATTCAGGGCATGAGTTTATGGGCATGTGTTTCAGGGCAGGAGTTTCAGGGCGTGAGTTTCAGGATATGAGATTCATGGCATGAGTTTCAGTGCAGGAGTTTCAGGGCATGAGATTCAGGGCATGAGTTTCAGGGCATGAGATTTAGTGCAGGAGTTTCAAGGCATGAGATTCAGGGCATGAGTTTCAGTGCATGAGTTTCAGTGCATGAGTTTGAGGGCAGGAGTTTCAAGGCATGAGATTCAGGGCATGAGTTTCAGGGCATGAGATTCAGGGCAGGAATTTCAGGGCATGTGATTCAGATAATGAGTTTCTGGGCAGATGATTCAGGGCAGGAGATTTTGGGCATGTGATTCAGGGCATGAGTTTCAGTGCATGAGTTTCAGGGCAGGAGTTTCAGTGTTTGAGATTTAGGGCATGAGTTTCAGTGCATGAGATTCAGGGCTTGAGTTTCAGGGCATGAGGATCAGGGCATGAGTTTCAGTGCATGAGATTCAGGGCATCAGTTTCAGGGCAGGAGTTTCAGTGCATGAGTTTCACGGCATGAGATTCAGGGCATGAGTTTTAGGGTAGGTGTTTCAGTGCAAGAGTTTCAGGGCATGAGATTCAGGGCATGAGTTTCAGGTCAGGAATTTCAGCGCATTGCATTCAGGGCATGAGTTTCAGGGCAGGAGATTCACGGCTTGAGTTTAAGGTCATGAGATTTAGCGCATGAGATTCAGTGCATGAGTTTCAGGGCAGAAGTTTCAGGGCATGAGATTCAGGGCATGAGTTTCACGGCAGGAGAATCAGGGCTTGAGTTTCAGGGCATGAGATTCAGGGCATGAGTTTCAGGGCAGGAGTTTCAGGGCATGTAATTCAGGGCGTGAGTTTCAGTGCATGAGTTTCAGTGCATGAGTTTGAGGACAGGAGTTTTAAGGCATGAGATTCAGGGCATGAGTTTCAGGGCAGGAGAATCAGGGCTTGAGTTTTAGGGCATGAGATTCAGGGCATGAGTTTCAGGGCATGAGATTCAGGACAGGAGTTTCAAGGCTTGAGATTCAGGGCATGAGTTTCAGTGCATGAGTTTCAGTACATGAGTTTGAGGGCAGGAGATTCAAGGCATGAGATTAAGGGCATGAGTTTCAGGGCATGAGATTCAGGGCAGGAATTTCAGGGCATGTGATTCAGATAATGAGTTTCTGGGCAGATGATTCAGGGCAGGAGTTTTAGGGCATGTGATTCAGGGAATGAGTTTCAGTGCATGAGTTTCAGTGCAGGAGTTTCAGGGTTGAGATTTAGGGCATGAGTTTCAGTGCATGAGATTCAGGGCTTGAGTTTCAGGGCATCAGGTTCAGGGCATGAGTTTCAGTGCATGAGATTCAGGGCATCAGTTTCAGGGCAGGAGTTTCAGTGCATGAGTTTCACGGCATGAGATTCAGGGCATGAGATTGAGGGCATGGGTTTTAGGGTAGGTGTTTCAGTGCAAGAGTTTGAGGGCATGAGATTCAGGGCATGAGTTTCAAGGCAGGAGATTCAGGGCAGAAGATTCAGGGCATGAGATTCGGGGCTTGAGTTTCAAGGCAGGTGTTTTAGGGCACGTATTTCAGTACAGGAGTTTCAGGGCAGGAGATTCAGAGCATGAGTTTCAGTGCATGAGTTTGAGGGCATGAGATTCACGACATGAGTTTCAGGGCATGGATTTCAGGTCTGTGGTTTCAGGTCTTGAGATTCAGGGCAGCAGTTTCAGGGCAGGAGATTCAGGGCAGGAGATTCAGGGCAGGTGTTTCAGTGCAAGAGTTTCAGTGCAAGAGTTTCAGGGCATGTCTTTCAGTGCATGAGTTTCAGGGCAGGAGTTTCAGAGCTTGAGATTTAGGGCATGAGTTTCAGGGCATTAGATTCAGGACAAGAGTTTCAGGGCATGAGTTTCAGGTCTGTGGTTTCAGGGCTTGAGATTCAGGGCAGCAGTTTCAGGGCAGGATTTTCATGGCAGGAGTTTCAGGGCATGAGATTCAGGGCATGAGTTTCAGGGCAGGAGAATCAGGGCTTGAGTTTCAGAGCATGACATTCAGGGGATGAGTTTCAGGGCATGAGATTCAGGGCATGAGATTAAGGGCATGAGTTTCAGGACAGGAGATTCAGGGCATGTGTTTCAGTGCATGAGTTTGAGGGCAGGAGTTTCACGGCATGAGATTCAGGGCAAGAGTTTCAGGGTATGAGTTTCAGAGCATGAGATTCAGGACATGAGTTTCAGGGCATGTGTTCCAGGTCTGTGGTTTCAGGGCTTGAGATTCAGGGCAGCAGTTTCAGGGCAGGAGTTTCATGGCAGGAGTTTCAGGGCATGAGATTCAGGGCGAAGTTTCATGGCAGGAGTTTCAGTGCAGGAGTTTCAGGGCATGAGATTCAGGGCATGAGTTTCAGGGCAGGGATTTCAGGGCATGAGATTCAGGGCATGAGTTTTAGGGTAGGTGTTTCAGGGCATGAGATTCAGGACAGGAGTTTCAAGGCATGAGATTCAGGGCATGAGTTTCAGTGCAGTAGTTTCAGTACATGAGTTTGAGGGCAGGAGATTCAAGGCATGAGATTAAGGGCATGAGTTTCAGGGCATGAGATTCAGGGCAGGAATTTCAGGGCATGTGATTCAGATAATGAGTTTCTGGGCAGATGATTCAGGGCAGGAGTTTTAGGGCATGTGATTCAGGGAATGAGTTTCAGTGCATGAGTTTCAGGGTTGAGATTTAGGGCATGAGTTTCAGTGCATGAGATTCAGGGCTTGAGTTTCAGGGCATCAGGTTCAGGGCATGAGTTTCAGTGCATGAGATTCAGGGCATCAGTTTCAGGGCAGGAGTTTCAGTGCATGAGTTTCACGGCATGAGATTCAGGGCATGAGATTGAGGGCATGGGTTTTAGGGTAGGTGTTTCAGTGCAATAGTTTGAGGGCATGAGATTCAGGGCATGAGTTTCAAGGCAGGAGATTCAGGGCAGTAGATTCAGGGCATGAGATTCGGGGCTTGAGTTTCAAGGCAGGTGT
This sequence comes from Mobula birostris, assembly GCF_030028105.1. Taxonomy (NCBI): domain Eukaryota; kingdom Metazoa; phylum Chordata; class Chondrichthyes; order Myliobatiformes; family Myliobatidae; genus Mobula; species Mobula birostris. The sequence goes on along the minus strand of NW_027274293.1, from coordinate 10,869 downwards.
TTTAGGGCACGTATTTCAGTACAGGAGTTTCAGGGCAGGAGATTCAGAGCATGAGTTTCAGTGCATGAGTTTGAGGGCATGAGATTCACGACATGAGTTTCAGGGCATGGATTTCAGGTCTGTGGTTTTAGGTCTTGAGATTCAGGGCAGCAGTTTCAGGGCAGGAGATTCAGGGCAGGAGATTCAGGGCAGGTGTTTCAGTGCAAGAGTTTCAGTGCAAGAGTTTCAGGGCATGTCTTTCAGTGCATGAGTTTCAGGGCAGGATTTTCAGAGCTTGAGATTCAGGGCATGAGTTTCAGGGCATGAGATTCAGGACAAGAGTTTCAGGGCAGGAGAATCAGGGCTTGAGTTTCAGAGCATGACATTCAGGGGATGAGTTTCAGGGCATGAGATTCAGGGCATGAGATTAAGGGCATGAGTTTCAGGACAGGAGATTCAGGGCATGTGTTTCAGTGCATGAGTTTGAGGGCAGGAGTTTCACGGCATGAGATTCAGGGCATGAGTTTCAGGGCATGAGTTTCGGAGCATGAGATTCAGGACATGAGTTTCAGGGCATGTGTTCCAGGTCTGTGGTTTCAGGGCTTGAGATTCAGGGCAGCAGTTTCAGGGCAGGAGTTTCATGGCAGGGGTTTCAGGGCATGAGATTCAGGGCATGAGTTTCAGGGCAGGAATTTCAGGGCATGAGATTCAGGGCATGAGTTTTAGGGTAGGTGTTTCAGTGCAAGAGTTTCAGGGCATGAGATTCAGGGCATGAGTATCAGGGCAGGAATTTCAGGGCATGACATTCAGGGCATGTGTTTTAGGGCAGGTGTTTCAGTGCAAGAGTTTGAGGGCATGAGTTTCAAGGCAGGAGATTCAGGGCAGGAGATTCAGGGCATGAGATTCGAGGCTTGAGTTTCAAGGCAGGTGTTTTAGGGCACGTGTTTCACTGCAGGAGTTTCAGGGCAAGATATTCAGAGCATGAGATCCAGTGCATGAGTTTGAGGGCAGGAGTTTCACGGCATGAGATTCAGGGCATGAGTTTCAGGGCATGAGATTCAGGGCAGGAATTTCAGGGCATGTGATTCAGATAATAAGCTTCTGGGCAGATGATTCAGGGCAGGAGTTTTAGGGCATGTGATTCAGGGCATGAGTTTCAGGGCAGGAATTTCAGGGCATTACATTCAGGACATAAGTTTCAGGGCAGGAGATTCACGGCTTGAGTTTAAGGTCATGAGATTTAGCGCATGAGATACAGTGCATCAGTTTCAGGGCATGAGATTCAGGGCATGAGTTTCAGGGCAGGAGAATCAGGGCTTGAGTTTCAGGGCATGAGATTCAGGGCATGAGTATCAGGGCAGGAATTTCAGGGCATGACATTCAGGGCATGTGTTTTAGGGCAGGTGTTTCAGTGCAAGAGTTTGAGGGCATGAGTTTCAAGGCAGGAGATTCAGGGCAGGAGATTCAGGGCATGAGATTCGAGGCTTGAGTTTCAAGGCAGGTGTTTTAGGGCACGTGTTTCACTGCAGGAGTTTCAGGGCAAGATATTCAGAGCATGAGATCCAGTGCATGAGTTTGAGGGCAGGAGTTTCACGGCATGAGATTCAGGGCATGAGTTTCAGGGCATGAGATTCAGGGCAGGAATTTCAGGGCATGTGATTCAGATAATAAGCTTCTGGGCAGATGATTCAGGGCAGGAGTTTTAGGGCATGTGATTCAGGGCATGAGTTTCAGGGCAGGAATTTCAGGGCATTACATTCAGGACATAAGTTTCAGGGCAGGAGATTCACGGCTTGAGTTTAAGGTCATGAGATTTAGCGCATGAGATACAGTGCATCAGTTTCAGGGCATGAGATTCAGGGCATGAGTTTCAGGGCAGGAGAATCAGGGCTTGAGTTTCAGGGCATGAGATTCAGGGCATGAGTTTCAGGGCAGGAGTTTCAGGGCATGTAATTCAGGGCGTGAGTTTCAGTGCATGAGTTTGAGGACAGGAGTTTTAAGGCATGAGATTCAGGGCATGAGTTTCAGGGCAGGAGAATCAGGGCTTGAGTTTCAGGGCATTAGATTCAGGACAAGAGTTTCAGGGCATGAGTTTCAGGTCTGTGGTTTCAGGGCTTGAGATTCAGGGCAGCAGTTTCAGGGCAGGATTTTCATGGCAGGAGTTTCAGGGCATGAGATTCAGGGCATGAGTTTCAGGGCAGGAGAATCAGGGCTTGAGTTTCAGAGCATGACATTCAGGGGATGAGTTTCAGGGCATGAGATTCAGGGCATGAGATTAAGGGCATGAGTTTCAGGACAGGAGATTCAGGGCATGTGTTTCAGTGCATGAGTTTGAGGGCAGGAGTTTCACGGCATGAGATTCAGGGCAAGAGTTTCAGGGTATGAGTTTCAGAGCATGAGATTCAGGACATGAGTTTCAGGGCATGTGTTCCAGGTCTGTGGTTTCAGGGCTTGAGATTCAGGGCAGCAGTTTCAGGGCAGGAGTTTCATGGCAGGAGTTTCAGGGCATGAGATTCAGGGCGAAGTTTCATGGCAGGAGTTTCAGTGCAGGAGTTTCAGGGCATGAGATTCAGGGCATGAGTTTCAGGGCAGGGATTTCAGGGCATGAGATTCAGGGCATGAGTTTTAGGGTAGGTGTTTCAGGGCATGAGATTCAGGACAGGAGTTTCAAGGCATGAGATTCAGGGCATGAGTTTCAGTGCAGTAGTTTCAGTACATGAGTTTGAGGGCAGGAGATTCAAGGCATGAGATTAAGGGCATGAGTTTCAGGGCATGAGATTCAGGGCAGGAATTTCAGGGCATGTGATTCAGATAATGAGTTTCTGGGCAGATGATTCAGGGCAGGAGTTTTAGGGCATGTGATTCAGGGAATGAGTTTCAGTGCATGAGTTTCAGGGTTGAGATTTAGGGCATGAGTTTCAGTGCATGAGATTCAGGGCTTGAGTTTCAGGGCATCAGGTTCAGGGCATGAGTTTCAGTGCATGAGATTCAGGGCATCAGTTTCTGGGCAGGAGTTTCAGTGCATGAGTTTCACGGCATGAGATTCAGGGCATGAGATTGAGGGCATGGGTTTTAGGGTAGGTGTTTCAGTGCAATAGTTTGAGGGCATGAGATTCAGGGCATGAGTTTCAAGGCAGGAGATTCAGGGCAGTAGATTCAGGGCATGAGATTCGGGGCTTGAGTTTCAAGGCAGGTGTTTTAGGGCACGTATTTCAGTACAGGAGTTTCAGGGCAGGAGATTCAGAGCATGAGTTTCAGTGCATGAGTTTGAGGGCATGAGATTCACGACATGAGTTTCAGGGCATGGATTTCAGGTCTGTGGTTTTAGGTCTTGAGATTCAGGGCAGCAGTTTCAGGGCAGGAGATTCAGGGCAGGAGATTCAGGGCATGTCTTTCAGTGCATGAGTTTCAGGGCAGGATTTTCAGAGCTTGAGATTCAGGGCATGAGTTTCAGGGCATGAGATTCAGGACAAGAGTTTCAGGGCAGGAGAATCAGGGCTTGAGTTTCAGAGCATGACATTCAGGGGATGAGTTTCAGGGCATGAGATTCAGGGCATGAGATTAAGGGCATGAGTTTCAGGACAGGAGATTCAGGGCATGTGTTTCAGTGCATGAGTTTGAGGGCAGGAGTTTCACGGCATGAGATTCAGGGCATGAGTTTCAGGGCATGAGTTTCGGAGCATGAGATTCAGGACATGAGTTTCAGGGCATGTGTTCCAGGTCTGTGGTTTCAGGGCTTGAGATTCAGGGCAGCAGTTTCAGGGCAGGAGTTTCATGGCAGGGGTTTCAGGGCATGAGATTCAGGGCATGAGTTTCAGGGCAGGAATTTCAGGGCATGAGATTCAGGGCATGAGTTTTAGGGTAGGTGTTTCAGTGCAAGAGTTTCAGGGCATGAGATTCAGGGCATGAGTATCAGGGCAGGAATTTCAGGGCATGACATTCAGGGCATGTGTTTTAGGGCAGGTGTTTCAGTGCAAGAGTTTGAGGGCATGAGTTTCAAGGCAGGAGATTCAGGGCAGGAGATTCAGGGCATGAGATTCGAGGCTTGAGTTTCAAGGCAGGTGTTTTAGGGCACGTGTTTCACTGCAGGAGTTTCAGGGCAAGATATTCAGAGCATGAGATCCAGTGCATTAGTTTGAGGGCAGGAGTTTCACGGCATGAGATTCAGGGCATGAGTTTCAGGGCATGAGATTCAGGGCAGGAATTTCAGGGCATGTGATTCAGATAATAAGCTTCTGGGCAGATGATTCAGGGCAGGAGTTTTAGGGCATGTGATTCAGGGCATGAGTTTCAGGGCAGGAATTTCAGGGCATTACATTCAGGACATAAGTTTCAGGGCAGGAGATTCACGGCTTGAGTTTAAGGTCATGAGATTTAGCGCATGAGATACAGTGCATCAGTTTCAGGGCATGAGATTCAGGGCATGAGTTTCAGGGCAGGAGAATCAGGGCTTGAGTTTCAGGGCATGAGATTCAGGGCATGAGTTTCAGGGCATGACATTCAGGGCATGTGTTTTAGGGCAGGTGTTTCAGTGCAAGAGTTTGAGGGCATGAGTTTCAAGGCAGGAGATTCAGGGCAGGAGATTCAGGGCATGAGATTCGAGGCTTGAGTTTCAAGGCAGGTGTTTTAGGGCACGTGTTTCACTGCAGGAGTTTCAGGGCAAGATATTCAGAGCATGAGATCCAGTGCATGAGTTTGAGGGCAGGAGTTTCACGGCATGAGATTCAGGGCATGAGTTTCAGGGCATGAGATTCAGGGCAGGAATTTCAGGGCATGTGATTCAGATAATAAGCTTCTGGGCAGATGATTCAGGGCAGGAGTTTTAGGGCATGTGATTCAGGGCATGAGTTTCAGGGCAGGAATTTCAGGGCATTACATTCAGGACATAAGTTTCAGGGCAGGAGATTCACGGCTTGAGTTTAAGGTCATGAGATTTAGCGCATGAGATACAGTGCATCAGTTTCAGGGCATGAGATTCAGGGCATGAGTTTCAGGGCAGGAGAATCAGGGCTTGAGTTTCAGGGCATGAGATTCAGGGCATGAGTTTCAGGGCAGGAGTTTCAGGGCATGTAATTCAGGGCGTGAGTTTCAGTGCATGAGTTTGAGGACAGGAGTTTTAAGGCATGAGATTCAGGGCATGAGTTTCAGGGCAGGAGAATCAGGGCTTGAGTTTCAGGGCATGAGATTCAGGGCATGAGTTTCAGGGCATGAGATTCAGGACAGGAGTTTCAAGACTTGAGATTCAGGGCATGAGGTTCAGTGCATGAGTTTCAGTACATGAGTTTGAGGGCAGGAGTTTCAAGGCATGTGATTCAGGGCATGAGTATCAGTGCATGAGTTTCAGAGCAGGACTTTCAGGGTATGAGATTTAGGGCATGAGTTTCAGTGCATGAGATTCAGGGCTTGAGTTTCAGGGCATGAGGTTCAGGGCATGAGTTTCAGTGCATGAGATTCAAGGCATCAGTTTCAGGGCAGGTGTTTCAGTGCATGAGGTTCACGGCATGAGATTCAGGGTATGAGTTTTAGGGTAGGTGTTTCAGTGCAAGAGTTTCAGGGCATGAGATTCAGGGCATGAGTTTCATGGCAGGAATTTCAGGGCATGACATTCAGGGCATGAGTTTCAGGGCAGGAGATTCACAGCTTGAGTTTAAGGTCATGAGATTTAGCGCATGAGATTCAGTGCATGAGTTTCAGGGCAGAAGTTTCAGGGCATGAGATTCAGGGCATGAGATTCACTGCATGAGTTTCAGTGCATGAGTTTGAGGGCAGGAGTTTCAAGGCATTAGATTCGGGGCATGAGATTCAGGGCATGAGATTCAGGGTAGGAATTTCAGGGCATGTGATTCAGGGCGTGAGTTTCAGTGCATGAGATTCAGGACAGGAGTTTCAAGGCATGATATTCAGGGCATGAGTATCAAGGCAGGAGATTCACGGCTTGAGTTTAAGTTCAAGAGATTTAGCGCATGAGATTCAGTGCATCAGTTTCAGGGCAGAAGTTTCAGGGCATGAGATTCAGGGCAAGAGTTTCAGAGCATGTAATTCAGGGCATGAGTTTCAGGATATGAGATTCATGGCATGATATTCAGGGCAGCAGTTTCAGGGCATGATGTTCAGGACATGAGTTTCAGTGTAGTAGTTTCAGTGCATTAGATTCAGGGCATGAGTTTCAGGGCAGAAGTTTCAGGTCATGAGATTCAGGGCATGAGTTTCAGGGCATGAGTTTCAGGGCAGGAGTTTCAGGGCATGTAATTCAGGGCGTGAGTTTCAGGATATGAGATTCATGGCATGAGTTTCAGTGCAGGAGTTTCAGGCATGAGATTCAGGGCATGAGTTTCAGGGCATGAGATTCAGGACAGGAGTTTCAAGGCATTGCATTCAGGGCATGAGTTTCAGGGCAGGAGTTTCAGGGCATGTAATTCAGGGCGTGAGTTTCAGTGCATGAGTTTCAGTGCATGAGATTCAGAGCATGAGTTTCAGGGCACGAATTTCAGGGCATGACATTCAGGGCATGTGTTTTAGGGCAGGTGTTTCAGTGCAAGCGTTTGAGGGCATGAGATTCAGGGCATGAGTTTCAAGGCAGGAGATACAGGGCAGGAGATTCAGGGCATGAGATTCGGGGCTTCAGTTTCAAGGCAGGTGTTTTAGAGCACGTATTTCAGTGCAGGAGTTTCAGGGCAGGAGATTCAGAGCATGAGTTTCAGTGGATGAGTTTGAGAGCAGGAGTTTCACGGCATGAATTTCAGGGCATGAGTTTCAGGGCATGAGTTTCAGGGCATGAGATTCACGACATGAGTTTCAGTGCATGGGTTTCAGGTCTGTGGTTTCAGGGCTTGACATTCAGGGCATGAGTTTCATGGCAGGAATTTCAGGGCATGACATTCAGGGCATGAGTTTCAGGGCAGGAGATTCACGGCTTGAGTTTAAGGTCATGAGATTTAGCGCATGAGATTCAGTGCATGAGTTTCAGGGCAGAAGTTTCTGGGCATGAGATTCAGGGCATGATTTTCAGGGCATGAGTTTCAGGGCAGGAATTTCAGGGCATGACGTTCAGGGCATGAGTTTCAGGGCAGGAGATTCACGGCTTGAGTTTACGGTCATGAGATTTAGCGCATGAGATTCAGTGCATTAGTTACAGGGCAGAAGTTTCAGGGCATGAGATTCAATGCATGAGTTTCAGGGCAGGAGAATTAGCTCTTGAGTTTCAGTACATGAGATTCAGGGCATGAGTTTCAGTGCATGAGATTCAGGGCATCAGTTTCAGGGCAGGAGCTTTAGTGCATGAGTTTCACGGCATGAGATTCAGGGCATGAGATTCAGGGCAATGAGTATTAGGGTAGGTGTTTCAGTGCAAGTGTTTCAGGGCATGAGATTCAGGGCATTGGTTTCAGGGCAGGAATTTCAAGGCATGACATTCAGGGCATGTGTTTTAGGGCATTGTTTCAGTGCAAGAGTTTGAGGGCATGAGATTCAGGGCATGAGTTTCAAGGCAGGAGATTCAGGGCAGGAGATTCAGGGCATGAGATTCGGGGCTTGAGTTTCAAGGCAGGTGTTTTAGGGCACGTATTTCAGTGCAGGAGTTTCAGGGCAGGAGATTAACGGCTTGAGTTTACGGTCATGGGATTTAGCGCATGAGATTCAGTGCATGAGTTACAGGGCAGAAGTTTCAGGGCATGAGATTCAGGGCATGAGTTTCAGGGCAGGAGAATTAGCTCTTGAGTTTCAGGACATGAGATTCAGGGCATGAGTTTCAGGGCAGGAGTTTCAGTGCAGGAGTTTCAGGGCATGTAATTCAGGGCGTGAGTTTCAGTGCATGAGTTTCAGTGCATGAGTTTGAGGGCAGGAGTTTCTAGGCATGAGATTCAGGGCATGAGTTTCAGGGCAGGAGAATCAGGCCTTGAGTTTCAGGGCATGAGATTCAGGGCATGAGTTTCAGTGCATGAGATTCAGGACAGGAGTTTCAAGGTATGAGATTCAGGGCATCATTTTCAGGGCAGGATTTTTAGTGCTTGAGTATGACGGCATGAGATTCAGGGCATGAGATTCAGGGCAATGATTATTAGGGTAGGTGTTTCAGTGCAAGTGTTTCAGGGCATGAGTTTCAGAACATGAGATTCAGGGCATGAGTTTCAGGGCAGGAGATTCACGGCTTGAGTTTAAGGTCATGAGGTTTAGCGCATGAGATTCAGTGCATGAGTTTCAGGGCAGAAGTTTCAGGGCATGAGATTGAGGGCATGAGTTTCAGGGCAGCAGAATCAGGGCTTGAGTTTCAGGGCATGAGATTCAGGGCATGACTTTCAGGGCATGACTTTCAGGGCAGGAGTTTCAGGGCATGTAATTCATGGCGTGAGTTTCAGGATATGAGATTCATGGCATAAGTTTCAGTGCAGGAGTTTCAGGGCATGAGATTCAGGGTATGAGTTTCAGGGCATGAGATTTAGGACAGGAGTTTCAAGGCATGAGATTCAGGGCATGAGTTTCAGTGCATGAGTTTCAGTGCATGAGTTTCAGGGCAGGAGTTTCAGGGTATGAGATTTAGGGCATGAGTTTCAGTGCATGAGATTCAGGGCTTGAGTTTCAGGGCATGAGGTTCAGGGCATGAGTTTCAGGGCATGTGATTCAGGGCATCAGTTACAGGGCAGGAGTTGCAGTGCATGAGTTTCACGGCATGAGATTCAGGGCATAAGATTCAGGGCATGAGTATTAGGGTAGGTCTTTCAGTGCAAGAGTTTCAGGGGATAAGATTCAGGGTATGAGTTTCAGGGCAGGAAACTCAGGGCTTGACATTCAGGGCATGTGTTTTAGGGCAGGTGTTACAGTGCAAGAGTTTGAGGGCATGAGATTCAGGGCATGAGTTTCAAGGCAGGAGATTCTGGGCAGGAGATTCAGGGCATGATATTCGGGGCTTGAGTTTCAAGGCAGGTGTTTTCGGGCATGTATTTCAGTGCAGGAGTTTCAGGGCAGAAGTTTCAGAGCTTGAGATTCAGGACATGAGTTTCAATCCAGGAGATTCACGGCTTGAGTTTAAGGTCATGAGTTTTAGCGCATGAGATTCAGTGCATGAGTTTCAGGGCAGGAGAATCAGGGCTTGAGTTTCATGGCTGGATTTCAGGGCAAGAGTTTCAGGGCATGAGAATCAGGGCATGAGTTTCAAGGCAGGAGATTCAGGGCAGGAGATTCAGGGCATGAAATTCGGGGCTTGAGTTTCAAGGCAGGTGTTTTAGGGCACGTGTTTCAGTGCAGCAGTTTCAGGGCAGGAGATACAGAGCATGAGTTTCAGAGCATGAGTTTCAGTGCATGAGTTTGAGGGCAGGAGTTTCACGGCATGAGATTCAGGGCATGAGTTTCAGGGCATGAGTTTCAGGGCATGAGATTCAGGACATGAGTTTCAGGGCATGAGATTCATGACATGAGTTTCAGGGCATGGGTTTCAGGTCTGTGGTTTCAGGGCTTGAGATTCAGGGCAGCAGTTTCAGGTCAGGAGATTCAGGGCAGGTGTTTCAGTGCAAGAGGTTCAGTGCAAGAGTTTCAGGGCATGTCTTTCAGTGCATGAGTTTCAGGGCAGGAGTTTCAGAGCATGAGATTCAGGGCATGAGTTTCAGGGCAGGAGATTCACGGCTTGAATTTAAGGTCATGAGATTTAGCGCATGAGATTCAGTGCATGAGTTTCAGGGCAGAAGTTTCAGGGCATGAGATTCAGGGCATGAGCTTCAGGGCAGGAGAATCAGGGCTTGAGTTTCAGGGCATGAGATTCAGGGAATGAGTTTCAGGGCATGAGTTTCAGGGCAGGAGTTTCAGGGCATGTAATTGAGGGCGTGAGTTTCAGGATATGAGATTCATGGCATGAGTTTCAGCGCAGGAGTTTCAGGTCATGAGATTCAGGACAGGAGTTTCAGGGCATGAGATTCAGGGCATGAGATTCGGGGCATGAGTTTCATGACAGGAGAATCATGGCATGAATTTCAGTGCAGGTGTTTGAGGGCAGGAGTTTCAGGGCATGAGATTCAGGGCATGAGCTTCAGGGCAGGAGAATCAGGGCTTGAGTTTCAGGGCATGAGATTCAGGGAATGAGTTTCAGGGCATGAGTTTCAGGGCAGGAGTTTCAGGGCATGTAATTGAGGGCGTGAGTTTCAGGATATGAGATTCATGGCATGAGTTTCAGCGCAGGAGTTTCAGGGCATGAGATTCAGGACAGGAGTTTCAGGGCATGAGATTCAGGGCATGAGATTCGGGGCATGAGTTTCATGACAGGAGAATCATGGCATGAATTTCAGTGCAGGTGTTTGAGGGCAGGAGTTTCAGGGCATGAATTTCAGGGCATGTGATTCAGATAATGAGTTTCTGGGCAGATGATTCAATGCAGGAGTTTTAGGGCATGTGATTCAGGGCATGAGTTTCAGTGCATGAGTTTCAGGGCAGGAGTTTCAGGGTATGAGATTTAGGGCATGAGTTTCAGTGCAGGAGTTTCAGGGCATGAATTTCAGGGCATGAGTTTCAGGGCATGAGATTCAAGACTGGAGTTTCAAGGCATGAGATTCAGGGCATGAGTTTCAGCGTGTGAGTTTCAGGGCAGGAGTTTCAGGGTATGAGATTCAGGGCATGAGTTTCAGGGCAGGAGAATCAGGGCTTGAGTTTCAGAGCATGAGATTCAGGGGATGAGTTTCGGTGCATGAATTTCAGGGCATGAGATTCAGGGCATGAGGTTCAGGGCATGAGTTTCAGGACAGGAGAATCATGGCATGAATTTCAGTGCAAGTGTTTGAGGGCAGGAGTTTCAGGGCATGAGTTTCAGTGCATGAGTTTGAGGGCAGGAGTTTCACGGCATGAGATTCAGGGCATGAGATTCAGGACATGAGTTTCAGTGCATGGGTTTCAGGTCTGTGGTTTCAGGGC